>NC_069509.1:73037065-73307065 GCF_027579735.1 Bombina bombina
GCATTCTGTCTCACAATGATGATGAACACCAGTCTGGCCATAAAAGGAAGTGCAGGAAATGAGCAGCATCACACAGTATGCACCAGAGTCAGCAAGAGAGGTGAGTAAAATGGCTGCCAGCAGCACATGGCAAACAAAGGAGGGAAAAAACCCTGACAGTACCCTCCCCTCAATGACCCCTCCCCCACGGAAGGACAAAAGGATTATTGGGGAAACGGGCATGGAAGGCACGGAGGAGGGCGGGAGCATGAACATCAGAGGAGGGAACCCATGAACGCTCCTCCGGACTGTAGCCCCTCTAGTGAACCAAATACTGTACGCGGCCCCTGGACATACGAGAGTCAATAATGCTGCTGACCTCATACTCCTCATGGTTGTCAACAAAGATAGGACGGGGACGAGGCAACACAGTGGTAAACCGATTACAAATCAATGGTTTCAAGAGGGAGACATGAAAAACATTGGAAATGCGCATTGCAGGCGGAAGGTCAATAGCGTAGGCCACAGGATTGACCCGTCGGAGTATTCGAAAAGGACCAACATAACGGGGAGCCAGTTTATTGGAAGGCACACGAAGGTTCAAGCTGCTGGAGGACAGCCAAACTCTATCACCAACCTGGTAGGAAAGCGCGGGCAGATGCCTACGATCGGCCTGGAACTTTTAGCGCTGCATAGAACGATGAAGGCAATCCTGAATCTGCACCCGCGTGGAACAGAGTTGCCGGAGATGCCCCTCCAAAGCCGGAATACCCTTAGACATGAATTAATCGGGCAACAAGGATGGTTGAAACCCATAATTCGCCATGAACGGGGATAACTTGGAGGAAGCATTAATAGCACTATTACGAGCAAACTCTGCCCAAGGTAACAGTTCAGACCAATTATTGTGGTGATCTGAGACATTGCAACGGAGGAACTGTTCCAGAGCTTGATTAGACTGTTCCGCAGCCCCATTGGATTGAGGGTGATATGCCGAGGAGAAGGAAAGGTGGATCCCCATTTGAGCACAAAAGGAACGCCACAATCTGGAGACAAACTGGCTACCCCGGTCCGACATTATCTCCTTGGGTAACCCATGTAAACAAAAGACCTTCCGGGGAAAATTTGAAGCAAGCTCCTGAGCGGTAGGCAACTTCTTCAAGAGAATGCAATGTGACATTTTAGAAAAACGGTCAACCACCATAAGGATAACAGTATTGCCATTGGAAACAGGGAGCTCAACAATGAAGTCCATGAAAAGATGTGTCCAAGGACGCTCACCATTAGCAATAGGTTGAAGAAAACCCACAGGAAGACATTGAGGAGTCTTATTCTGTGCACAAACTGAGCAGGAGGCAACATATGCAGCAACATCAGAACGAAGACCTGGCCACCAGAATTGTCGAGTGACAGACCAAATCATTTGGTTCTTGCCTGGGTGACCTGCGGCTTTAGGATAGTGGTAAGTGTGCAAAAGTTTAGTTTGAAGATTCTCAGGAACAAAACACTTACCACTAGGTTTCTCAGGAGGTGCATTGGTTTGTGCAGCCAGGATCTCCTCCACCAAGGGAGAAGTCAAATTAGTACGTATGGTAGCCAAAATATGGCCAGGAGGTATAACTGGAGTAGGTACAGACTCCTCCTTGGACAGAGGCGAAAACTGTCGAGAGAGGGCATCAGCCCTAACATTCTTACTACCAGGCAGGTAGGAGACCACATAATTAAACCGAGACAAAAATAGCGCCCATCTGGCCTGTCGGGGCGACAAACGTTTTGCTTCAGATATATAAGTTAAATTCTTGTGGTCAGTAAGAATGAGCACTGGCACGCTAGTACCCTCAAGAAGATGCCTCCATTCCTTGAGTGCCAAAATTATGGCCAGTAACTCCCTGTCGCCAATTTCATAATTGCACTCCGCTGGAGACAATTTCTTAGAAAAGAAACCACACGGATGCAAGGAACCGTCAGGCATAGGACGTTGAGACAAGGGGGCACCTACTCCAGTCTCAGACGCATCGACCTCAAGAACGAAAGGCAGGACAGGGTTAGGATGAGCCAGAATTGGAGCAGCAGCAAAGGCAGTTTTAAGACTATCAAAGGCCTTAATGGCAGTAGGTGACCAATGAAGTGGATCATTCTCTTTACGGGTCATGTCTGTGATAGGTTTGACCAAGGAAGAAAAGTTTTTAATAAACTTTCTATAGTAATTGGCGAACCCCAAAAAACGTTGAATAGACCGAAGATCAACTGGGTGAGGCCACTGCAGAACTGAAGATAACTTGTCAGGATCCATGGAGAAACCTGCAACGGAGATAACATAACCTAGGAAGGTTAATTGAGTCTGATGGAACTCATATTTCTCGAGTTTACAAAACAGGCCGTTCTCACGTAGTCTCTGAAGAACCCGTGTAACATCAGAACGATGAGCCTCAAGTGTGGGTGAGTGTATGAGGATGTCGTCTAAGTACACCACAACACACTGTTGCAACATATCTCGTAGGACATCATTAATAAATTCCTGGAAAACAGCAGGAGCATTACATAAGCCAAAGGACATTACAAGATACTCATAATGCCAACTCCTAGTGTTAAATGCTGTTTTCCATTCGTGGCCCTCCTTGATCCTAACGAGAATGTACGCTCCTCTCAAATCAAGTTTAGTAAAGACCGTAGCTCCCTTGACGCGGTCAAAGAGTTCCGTAATGAGCAGAATAGGGTAAGCATTCTTAATGGTAAGACGATTAAGACCCCTATAATCGATGCATGATCTTAACTTGCCACCCTTTTTCTTCACAAAGAAGAAGCCAGCCCCTGCAGGAGGGCAGGATTTGCGGATGATCCTCCGTGACAGAGCATCATCAGGATTCATGGCCCTTGCGTAATGTCAGGGTGCCAGGAATCAGACTGAGACGAGAAGTGCAAAAATAATAACACCTTTATTAATAGCAAAAAATAATAAAAAGTCCACAAAACAAATAACAAGCCAGAAATCAAAACCAGAGCTGGTAGTCAGATGAGCCGAGTCAGGAGCCAAAGCGAGTAGTCAGACGAGCCGAAATCAAGAACAAGGAGAACAGCAGAGTCAGGAACAAGCCAGGGATCAGGAACCAGGAGGGATGTCAGACAGCCAGGTAATACACAGGAGCTCTCACAAACAGATCTGAGACAACGCAAGGGCAAAGCATACTGAACAGAGGCCCTTTAAATAATAAGTGATGACATCACAATTCTGAGACTGCATTCTGTCTCACACTGATGATGAACACCAGTCTGGCCTTAAAAGGAAGTGCAGGAAATGAGCAGCATCACACAGTATGCACCAGAGTCAGCAAGAGAGGTGAGTAAAATGGCTGCCAGCAGCACATGGCAAACAAAGGAGGGAAAAAACCCTGACATGGGTGGGGTTGCAGCACAAGCATAAGGGGCCAGCTGTGTAACAGCGTTCTTTTCTGCAACCAGTGAGGAGAGCATAGCTGATATAGCCTCAAGTTTAGAATCCACATTCTGCAAATGTATGGCATGGGTTCCCAGGGACTGTCCCTGAAGAGAGACTGCTCTAACTACCTCATTCGGGTCCATGGCCAAAGAATAATGTAATGCTCATGGGATATTTCCCTATCAGACCAAACTTGGCCAGTAGTCTTATCCCGGGTCAAGTGGAAGGATAAGGAAATATTCCAGAACAAAGTGAGTGTAAGAAATGAGGTAAGTAGTACTCACGGCAGACAGGGTAGTTCTTCACTGCAATAAGATTAAGGCAGAGAATGGTCAGAGACAGGCAGGGTTTGGTAACAGAAAGGCAATCCAGCAGAATAGCAGTTCAGGGGTAAACCAATAGAATGGTCAGGAACAGGCAGACGTCAGCAACAAAAGGTAATCCAGCAGTTTAGCAGCTCAGTGGTAAACCAGGCTGAGTAGTCAGACAGGCAGAGTTCAGCAATGATAAGGCAATCCGGCAGTTCAAGGGTTAAACAGGCAGAGTAGTTAGACAGGCAGAGTTCAGCAATAATAAGGCAGTCCAGCAATTCAAGGGTTAAACAGGCAGAGTAGTCAGACAGGCAGAATTCAGCAAAGATAAGGCAATTAGGCAAACAAGAAATAAAGCACCTAGGAGCACACACAGTAACACCTATACTTGGGCAGTGAATGTAAGTTATGCAGGTACTTACATAGGCACCGATTTGCGCCAAGGAGGAGTTCAAAGGATCCAACTTGAAAGGGGAATAGACGTGCAGTGATGACGTCATCGCCTCATGCTCAAAGCAATCATCGCGTCCCTGGCAACAGCCAGAGCGGCGCAAGGTGCCAAGGTGGCTCTCGCTTTGATGTTTATATCTGGTTTAACATTTTTGGTTATATGTGTCATGAGTAACTTCATAGTGTATACCTCAGTGGGTTTTTATTTTACTTTATTTTATTTTGATGTTATTGCCTCATTGTATGAGTAGGTTTCACCAGTAAATGGTAATATCTCTTTAAGGGGTCTGCAGTAGTCGGCGTATACACAACACTCTTATGACTACCTTGGCAGAGTAGTAGTTGACACACCTCCATAACTGTGGACCTGTCAAGAGGGGGGGTGTACACCGCATTAAACAGCGGTTGACTAGTGACCCCCCATGGGCTGAGCAAGCCGGACGGACGTCAGTTGAGTGGAGGTAGGAGTTGTAGCAAATACGAAGCCTGCTGATATGCACAATATGACAGCCGGACAGTTCATTATTAATGCGAACCCAGCGGATACATAGGTTTTGGGCAACTATGAGGCCCTGGTGTTGGGGCAACGTCGCTATGACGGTTATAGTGTTACTATGTAGATCTGAGTGAGGGTAAGACCAGGGACACTTTTTGCTACCATTGATTCGGCTTGATCGTTCATTAGTTGTGTGTATATGAGATCAAGGGCAAACAATGTGTTGAGACAGGCCCCGGGATCCAACAGTTCTGAGCTAAACAAGTGTTTTTTATGCAGCGTAAGATCACTGATTATACACAGGGAGTTTTTGTACACAATGCCTTTTTTACACATGTCTATGTTTTCCTTCTGCACACGGTGCACTTTGATTGGAGCAACTTGGGGGGAGTGGTTCTATGTAGCCTTTATATGTTTAGTTTGGAGTTCATTTTGGTTTGGTCTTGTCTGAAGAAGGGGTCATGAATAGTCAGATATGGAATAAAAGCATCTGCTTTATGTCCAGAGGTTGCTTACTTAAAGGAACTTGAAACACACGTTTTTTTCTTTCATGATTGAGAAAGAGCATGCAATTTTAAACAACTTTCTAATTTACTTCTATTATCTAATGTGCTTCATTCTCTTGATATCCTTTGCTGAAAAGCATATCTAGATAGGCTCAGTAGCTGCTGATTGGTGGCTGCACATAGATGCCTCATGTGATTGGCTCACCCATGTGCATTGCTCTTTCTTCAACAAAGTATATCTAAAGAATGAAGTTAATTAGATAATAGAAGTAGATTGGAATGTTGTTTAGTGTCCCTTTAATTCTACAGCTATTTTAACTTTCATTGAAAGCACCCTGGCAGTTGTTACGTGGCTGGTGAGAGTGCACACATGTAAGACTGGTTTTATATATTTACAAACATTGCCCCTCACAAAAAAGGGTTGGTGATCCTTGTATTAGATATGCGCCTCCTCTGCTGAAAACACTACTAGGATTGCAGTAGCCCTAGCCTGTATATGGGTAGCACTTATTAAAGGGACATTAAACACTTTGGGATGGTAATATAAAATTATAAATCATATATATATATATATATATATATATATATATATATATATATATATATATATATATATATATATATATATAAAAACTCTGCAATATACTTTCATTATTTATTTTGTCCGCTTTTCCTGTAATTCCATTCTGAAATGGTGAGCTTTTCAGTTCCTGTTAGAAATGGAAGTGCAGAACACTGTTATATCCCACACAGCTATTGGCTGCACACTCTAGTGACCTATTTATAACTGTCCCTGATTTGCCACAGCAGAGAAGGTAACCTAAGTTACAAAATGGCAGCTCCCATTGTTTTATAAACACTAAAACTTTACACTTATTTTGTCAATGTTTAAACAGCTAATGAAACTTAAAAAAATACATCTACATGTTATTCTCAGAGTAATCCTTTATTTTAATGCTTCATTCTACCTAGGATTTATTAAGAGTTTAATGTCCCTTTAATATTACATTACAGATCCGTTATATTTCTAAAGACTATCATCCAGTACCATGGAATTATAGTTCTAAAGTGGCCCAAAAACATCACTGGTACTGACAAACGAGTCAAGAGAAATATAAGTACCATAATGTACTATGAAACCTCTTTAAAACAGAAACATTGATTTTTGATGGCTGATAAGAACAATGAGACCCAAGTCTGCCCATATTTTCTTCTAACGTGAATGAATAGCCTTATGCATTCCCCAAGCATTCCTCAATCCCTTTTTAGTATTTGTCCTGAAAGGACCAGTAAATAAATAAGATTTGCATAATCAACAAATGCATAATAAAATACAATGCAATAGCACTTAGTCTGAACTTCAAATGAGTAGTAGATTTTTTTCAGACAGATTTCAGTTATGTCTATTTCCACTCCTCGTGCATCATGTGACAGTCATTAGCCAATCACAAATACATTTACATATATTCTATGAATTCTTGCACATGCTCAGTAGGTGCTGGTGACTTAAAAAGTGTAAATATAAAAAGACTGTGCATATTTTGTTAATGGAAGTAAAATGGAAAGTTGTTTAAAATTGCTGCTCTATCTGAATCTTGAAGATTTAATTTGGACTTGAGTGTCCCTTTAAGGCCTCTAATTGAGGTGCAGTAAAACAATCAACCACCCATCTGTAATGAAGTGCTTCCGCAAACTACTCCTGCATGTGCTACTGTGCAACTTGAGATCATGATCCATCGTTGTAGCGTTGCTCTTTTTGTGAAAAATACTTTCACCATCCTGGAAGTCCCAGAGAGATGAGAAATGCCTACCATAGAAAATAATGAAGCTCTATGTATAGCAAATCCTTCAGGGGAGAGTAAAGTTAACAGGGGAACATCTAACACTGATTAAAAAAAAATCTCTCTTTAGTGCAATGTAATTTGTGAAAGATACACAGAAATATACAAAGTATGATCCTAATTTGCTAAAGTTACACAGAAACTTTCCAAGCATAATCAGAATTTGTAAAATCACAATCCTAACTACACTGCTGTATACAGAAATTAAATGCATTAAAATACAAAAAAGTGCAAAGTTTAAAGGGACATTAATGTGGGGCAGCACAAAACCTAAATATGTCACTGTCATGCATCTCACCTTCACATCCAAAATGCAGAGAATACTCCTTAGAGAAGTATAGCAAAATCTGCCTTTCTTAAATCTTGTGAGTGCGGGAGGATCATTTTATAATAGATCATCTCATCTGATCAGGCGCTATATCCATGTTCACAGTGAAGCCAGGTATTTTCACAAGCTGGGTGAACTCACAAAAGCAGTAAGTTGGGCACTGCTGTCATAGCAGATCAGACCAACTAGTTTTTAAATAAACCAGATCACTTCCAGCAGACAACAGCTGCAGTTTGCTTTTAAAAACATTGATGTGCTAATCCTATTATTATAATTATGATTTATTTATACAGTGCCACGGTATTTCATAGAGCTGAGTACATGATCATTAGGGTATACAGAGCATAATAATTAGACTTGAAAAAGCAAAGTCATCAGGGAGAAAAAAAGCCTGGCTGCACGGAGATATGTATGTGACACCATATAGCTTCTGTACAATTATTTATTTCCCTGTCTAATTAATTAGAGATGTACTTACATGTGTAAGCTTTCTCACACAGCATACATGATTAATCAATTGCTTAAAAGGGCACAGAACCCAAAATTGTTTATTTTGTGATTCAGACAGAGCAAAGGTTTCCAGTTCATTTCTAGTATCAAATATGCTTCTTTCTCTTGTTATTCTTTGATGAAAAGCATACCAAGCTAGGTAGTAGGCACATGTCTGGAGCACGGCTCTGAGACCACCTACCTGCTTTTTAACAAAGAATACCAAAATAATGAAGTACATTTGATAATAGAAGTACATTTTAATTGCATGCTCTGTCTCAGAGGTTTTCAAACCTGTCCTCAGGCCTCCCTAAAAGGTCAGATTTTCCGGATTGCCTTGGGTGAGAGCTGGTTAGTAACCATGGTTACTGATCACCTGATAATTTCACAAGTGCACCTGTTCAGATATCTTGTTAGGGAGCACTGAGGACAGGGTTGAAAACCAATGCTTATTTGAATCATGAGAGATAAATGTTGGGTTTCATGGTTGCAAGGAACTATTATTATAGAAATTAAATTTATACAGGGAGATATAGTATCAGACCATATATTAATGGTCTGATAAAGTAAGGGAAATGAAGGCACACAGAGAATTTATTTCATACCAAAAGTAAATTTATTAATTATATTCCCTTGTCACATTTCGTGAAATACTCTGCATTTGACTCAAACCAACACAAAATAAGGTAAACACCATATATATACAACACCTTACATCTAAAGTAACATTGCCTGCAGGATATCTATAAAGCATACGTATGCTGCTAAGTCTAATAATATCTAAAACACACATTAATCAGGTTGCTAGATTGTATATAGACCTAAAATAGAACAATTATGCACATATCCTAATATTAGTTATAACATGTCTAAAGCAGTGTGTCAAAACATAACATAATGGAAAAAGAAAAATAAACCGCTGAGAAAAGTCTCTCTCAGAAGCTAGGAGGAAACACAGCTAGATCCTGCACTCGGTCCAGGAAAATGCAAAGTGAAAATACAGTCCTTTATGCAAAAGGTAAAGTAAACGAATTAGTTCTTACTGTGATCTGTTCCCAAAAGTAAGATTTGAAATCACTTGCCAGGATAGAGCATACAGCGGTGAAACAAACTAGCTCTGTGTCCCAGGAGATTTTCAAAGAAGCAGACCGCTCTCTCTGTGGCGTCTGATGTCACTGGGGGGGGAAAAGAGGTATAGCTTTGCAAGCTCTTCCAATCGGACTTGTAGGTAAAGTGCACTTTCCGTGTGTAGTAGTGATCAGCTGTACCGGCATCCGCCGCACCGAGAAAGAACCAGGCTTTCCCTAGGCTGATAGATCAAAAGCATCGGAGCGTACGTCAGGATATACGCAAACTTGCTCAGGTGGATACGATATGTATGTTCCTCTCGCTCTTATCTTACGTGCATTTACTTAGACTCCACAGGTGCCTGTTTTCCAAGTCCTGTATTCGCTTCACAGGGCAACAGATGAAACACCAAACAGTCCTTATAGTAGCACAGACCATATGTTTTTTTGCAGCATGTTTCTTTAAAGTCAGCACATAAAACAGGTATGCAGATAAAGTGCAGGCAGTAGAAAGGTATAAAAGGCTATGCGTGTCCCATAGACCTTAGAACCTTAAGGGAGGCCGAATTAAAAGATTCTCTTGCCAATGATAATGCAGTTGGAGAGGACAATGATGAGGAGAACATAACAATTTTCAGTGCATTTAGGAGATATAGATATCTCCTAAATCGACAATTAAAAATTAAAGCTGAGAATGCAAGCCTAACTAACTATAAAGAAAAAAAGATTATTCCAAGAGGCTTACGTTTATCATTAGATCCAGGTGCAAATACAAGGGAGGATGAGGAAGGTGATTCCTTTGTAGAGGATTGGAATGATAAATTATCCTCGACCTCCCTTGATTTGATGGAAATGATGATACAAAGAAATATTAGACGACTTGAAAAAGTCAAAAATGAGGCTGAAAAGGCTCTTTTGAAAGTTAACACCTTTGAAAGTGATCTCAATTTTGAGAAACTTAATGCTGAGACAAGTACTAATATTATTAAACTAAAATCGGACATCAAAATGAGGAAATGTAGAAAACTTAGAAGGGATCAGGAGGACTATAAAAATGGAAGGGTCTATGTGTACAAGTCCCAGAAGGGGACCTATGACTCAGGGACAGATGCGTCTGACTCTGAGACAGGGCCCTCAAAAAACTCCCCGGGTATAACTTCAAGAGAAGGAAGAGAAGGACTAGAAGAGGCAAAAGGAAAAGATCCATTTGGGAACCCCTCAAAGGAGAAGAGATATCAGACCAGACAAACCAGGGGGAGAGGGGATCATTATGTTCAGAACAGAGGGAGATACAGAGGGAGGGGAGCACGCAGGGGTTACTAGAAAGCCCACCTATGGATGAGTTACAAATTGTTAATCTCTCATCCTTCCCTCTGAATCTGGCACATGTTGATCTCCTTAAAAAGGGTCTCTCTTTCTGCCCTACAGCTAATATTGATAAATTTGAGGTACTGAAAGATTTACATCTATTTGCCAGGAAAATTGTTTTATCTGTGGTAATGAAAAATAGAAACTTTAACACTTTGGATGCTAATGATCAGTTAGCTTTGAGAGATTTGGAATCTCTCTTAGATGATAATGATCAGGAGGGTCCTACTAATGAATCCCAGGACAATCCTGCTATTTACCAAAAACCTATCTTTAGGTCCAAATCCTCATATATGCCCTCTCTTTCCCTAGTGCCATCTGTCAATCTCTTTGTGAAGAAAATGGAAAAGGAAATTGACACGATGATTCCTTTTAAGACAGATGACAATTTGAAAGCCAGAGAGAGGAAAGCTTTGAGGGAACTGTCTGTGGCCAGGGGGTTGGTGATCAAACCGGCCGATAAGGGCGGAAATTTAGTCCTTTTGGATGAACAGCTTTATGTAAATGAAGCAAAACGCCAATTGAACGACAAGAACCAATATGTAAGGTTGGATCACAACCCCCTGGCACAGATACAGAATTCCCTCTTTAAACTTCTAAATGAAGCAAGATGTAGGGGAACCATAGATCAGAAAGAGTTTAAGTTCTTGGTCTCTGATTTCCCTGTAATGCCTGTTTTCTATATTCTCCCGAAATTACACAAGAACCTAAAGTGTCCCCCAGGAAGGCCTATCGTGTCAGGGATTGGCAGTGTCACTGAGAAAGCTGGGGAATATGTAGATAAATATCTACGTCCATTCCTTTTATCTTTAACATCATATGTTAAGGACACAGCGGATCTCTTGAGGAAACTTGATGGAGTGGTAGTAAATGATAATACACTGCTAGCTTCTCTAGATGTAGAGGGGCTATACTCCTCTATTCCTCATGATATTGGACTCCAGGCAATAAGGAAATTTTTGGAAACAAAAGGTCCCCTGTTCTCAGAACATTCTGAGTTTGTTATTTCTTTACTTAGATTTGTCCTCCAGAATAATGTATTTACGTTTGACGGACAGATCTATAAACAAATACGGGGAACAGCTATGGGGGCAGTGTGTGCTCCCACCTACGCCTGCCTCCATTTGGGGGCTTGGGAGTCAGATATATTTGAACGACACAGTGACACCTTTAACAATAAGGTGTTAATGTGGGTTAGATATGTGGATGATGTTCTTGTCCTATGGGATGGGAGTGTAGAAGAATTTCATGATTTTGTTCATGAACTTAACCATAATGACAGGAACATCATCCTCACATCAGAGACAAACAAGACCGAACTAAACTTTCTTGATATTACTATCAAGAAGGAAGGCTTGAAGATCGTGACAGAAAATTTCAGGAAAAAGAATGCCACTAACAGCATTTTACATGCTGACAGTGGTCATCCTGTCCATCTGATTAAGGGTATTCCGTATGGACAGTTCCTCCGGCTTAGGAGAAACTGTTCATCACTAACAAAATTTGATACACATGCTGCCCTAATGAAAGAAAGGTTTCTCAAAAGAGGATATTCCAATAAATGTCTCAAAAAAGCTTTGTGGAAGGCACGAAAGACTCCTAGAGACCACCTGCTGTATAACAATAAATCAAAGCCCAAAGAGACGCAAATTAGATTTATCACTAAGTTTAATAACCAATGGTCCAATATTAGATCAGCACTAGCTAATAACTGGCATATACTTACCTTGGATGACAAGGTTAGAGATTCGATTGGTGAAAAACCACTACTAACAGCTAGAAAAGCACCAAGTTTGAGAGATCACTTAGTTCAGAGTCAATTTGTGAGAGGCCCCTCTAATGCAGACTGGCTAAGAAGGGACAAGGGAATAAAAGGTAGCTATCCATGTGGGCACTGTGTGTACTGTGCCCACATGGATAGCACCAAACAGTTCTTCACTTCATGTGATAAGGTTTTTGACATTAAATTCTTCTTCAACTGCAAATCTGAAGGGGTAATCTATCTTCTTCGCTGCTCGTGCCCGGTCTTTTACGTTGGAAAAACCAAAAGGTTAGTAAAGGACCGGGTACAGGAACATCGGGACGATATCCTTCATGAAAATGACACAAATGTGGCAAGACACTTTGGCATGTTCCATAATGGAAGTGTAGAATCTTTGAAATTTACTATCATAGACAAAGGGATAACTAATGGTAGAGGTGGCAATAATGATAAAGTTCTATTGCAGAAAGAAACAAAATGGATCTATAAAATTAATACTAGATATCCAGTAGGACTTAATGATAAATTGGAGTATGCTAGTTTCCTATAGTCAGTGGACTCTCCCCCTTTCAGACAAGACATGTGCTATATTTATAAGGTGTCATCATTTTTTGTTGTGGCAATAAGTGTTAGAAAGCTGAGGAATTAGGCTTTTACTTTCCCTAGGATTTTAGTGTATAACTAGAATCTTCACAACTTTCCACATAAGGTTTTTGTATTTTGATTATATGCATCTCTAAACTGGAATATGTTTTCTTATGTGAACACACCTTTAATTAATTAATTACCCCAGGTGGGGGAAGCACACCTGAGGAATGTCAGGTGAGCTTTATCTTAAGAGGAAATCCGGTAAGGATTCATTCAAGCCCTGATGAACCCCTGTGAAACACACTGGATGTGGGGGTGAAACGATCGTTGGTTTGTGTTTTTAACACTGAAGTGTTTTATTCAGGAGCAGGTCGACTAACTCCTGTGTATAAGAACTGTTTAAGGTTCTAAGGTCTATGGGACACGCATAGCCTTTTATACCTTTCTACTGCCTGCACTTTATCTGCATACCTGTTTTATGTGCTGACTTTAAAGAAACATGCTGCAAAAAAACATATGGTCTGTGCTACTATAAGGACTGTTTGGTGTTTCATCTGTTGCCCTGTGAAGCGAATACAGGACTTGGAAAACAGGCACCTGTGGAGTCTAAGTAAATGCACGTAAGATAAGAGCGAGAGGAACATACATATCGTATCCACCTGAGCAAGTTTGCGTATATCCTGACGTACGCTCCGATGCTTTTGATCTATCAGCCTAGGGAAAGCCTGGTTCTTTCTCGGTGCGGCGGATGCCGGTACAGCTGATCACTACTACACACGGAAAGTGCACTTTACCTACAAGTCCGATTGGAAGAGCTTGCAAAGCTATACCTCTTTCCCCCCCCCCAGTGACATCAGACGCCACAGAGAGAGCGGTCTGCTTCTTTGAAAATCTCCTGGGACACAGAGCTAGTTTGTTTCACCGCTGTATGCTCTATCCTGGCAAGTGATTTCAAATCTTACTTTTGGGAACAGATCACAGTAAGAACTAATTCGTTTAC
Organism: Bombina bombina; assembly: GCF_027579735.1. Lineage (NCBI taxonomy): Eukaryota > Metazoa > Chordata > Amphibia > Anura > Bombinatoridae > Bombina > Bombina bombina. The sequence continues at coordinate 73,050,687 of NC_069509.1, forward strand.
TTTACCTTTTGCATAAAGGACTGTATTTTCACTTTGCATTTTCCTGGACCGAGTGCAGGATCTAGCTGTGTTTCCTCCTAGCTTCTGAGAGAGACTTTTCTCAGCGGTTTATTTTTCTTTTTCCATTATGTTATGTTTTGACACACTGCTTTAGACATGTTATAACTAATATTAGGATATGTGCATAATTGTTCTATTTTAGGTCTATATACAATCTAGCAACCTGATTAATGTGTGTTTTAGATATTATTAGACTTAGCAGCATACGTATGCTTTATAGATATCCTGCAGGCAATGTTACTTTAGATGTAAGGTGTTGTATATATATGGTGTTTACCTTATTTTGTGTTGGTTTGAGTCAAATGCAGAGTATTTCACGAAATGTGACAAGGGAATATAATTAATAAATTTACTTTTGGTATGAAATAAATTCTCTGTGTGCCTTCATTTCCCTTACTTTATCAGACCATTAATATATGGTCTGATACTATATCTCCCTGTATAAATTTAATTTCATTACTGATTAAGGGTGGCACCAGAATCTAGATTATCAGCAATATTTCCCATTCTCTCATACACCCCCATTTATATATTATTATAGAAAGTTATTATTTATGGGAAAACAAATATTAGCACATTACTTAAAGGGACATACTAATGAAAGAAGAAAATGCTCTAATGCAGATGAGCAATTTATTATTGCACTTTTGCTTCCATACAAGTGTGTTTAGCTACTGCAAAGGTGCAGCAAAGCACTTCTGGTTTTTACACACATGTGTCTCTTGCTATGGGCTCACCTGAGGTGTACAGTTAGGCCGCAGTGATACATTTCTGCTCTGGAGCTGATTTGATCCCTTTTGAAGAAAGTTAAAGGGACCTTCTAGTCCGAAATAAATTCAGATTCAGATAGAGAATATAATTTTAAACAATTTTCCAATTCACTTTTATCACCAATTTTGCTTTGTTCTCTTGGTATTCTTAGTTGAAAGCTAAACATATGCTACTTTCTAAGCCCTTGAAGGTCGCCTCTTCTCTCAGGGCATTTTGACAGTTTCTCCCCACTAGAGGGTGTTAGTTCATGTGTGTCACATAGATAACACTGTGCTCACGATCGTGGAGTTCCAGTGAGCCAGCTCTGATTGGCTAAAATGGATGTCTGTCAAAAGAACTGAAATAAGGGGCAGTTAGCAGAGGCTTAGATACGAGATAATCACAAAGGTAAAAAGTGTATTAATATTACTGTGTTGGTTTTGCAAAACTAGGGTTATGGGTAATAACAGAATTTATGTTTACCTGATAAATTACTTTCTCCAACGGTGTGTCCGGTCCACAGCGTCATCCTTACTTGTGGGATATTCTCTTCCCCAACAGGAAATGGCAAAGAGCCCAGCAAAGCTGGTCACATGATCCCTCCTAGGCTCCGCCTTCCCCAGTCATTCGACCGACGTAAAGGAGGAATATTTGCATAGGAGAAATCATATGATACCGTGGTGACTGTAGTTAAAGAAAATAAATCATCAGACCTGATTAAAAAACCAGGGCGGGCCGTGGACCGGACACACCGTTGGAGAAAGTAATTTATCAGGTAAACATAAATTCTGTTTTCTCCAACATAGGTGTGTCCGGTCCACGGCGTCATCCTTACTTGTGGGAACCAATACCAAAGCTTTAGGACACGGATGATGGGAGGGAGCAAATCAGGTCACCTAGATGGAAGGCACCACGGTTTGCAAAACCTTTCTCCCAAAAATAGCCTCAGAAGAAGCAAAAGTATCAAATTTGTAAAATTTGGTAAAAGTGTGCAGTGAAGACCAAGTCGCTGCCTTACATATCTGATCAACAGAAACCTCGTTCTTAAAGGCCCATGTGGAAGCCACGGCCCTAGTGGAATGAGCTGTGATTCTTTCAGGAGGCTGCCGTCCGGCAGTCTCATAAGCCAATCTGATGATGCTTTTAATCCAAAAAGAGAGAGAGGTAGAAGTTGCTTTTTGACCTCTCCTTTTACCAGAATAAACAACAAACAAGGAAGATGTTTGTCTGAAATCCTTTGTAGCATCTAAATAGAATTTTAGAGCACGGACAACGTCCAAATTGTGTAACAAACGTTCCTTCTATGAAACTGGATTCGGACACAAAGAAGGTACAACTATCTCCTGGTTAATATTTTTGTTGGAAACAACCTTCGGAAGAAAACCAGGCTCAGTACGTAAAAACCACCTTATCTGCATGGACCAGATAGGGCGGAGAACACTGCAGAGCAGATAACTCAGAAACTCTTCTAGCGGAAGAAATTGCAACCTAAAACAAAACTTTCCAAGATAATAACTTAATATCTATGGAATGTAAGGGTTCAAACGGAACCCCTTGAAGAACTGAAAGAACTAGATTAAGACTCCAGGGAAGAGTCAAAGGTCTGTAAACAGGCTTGATTCTAACCAGAGCCTGAACAAACGCTTAAACGTCTGGCACAGCTGCCAGCCTTTTGTGAAGTAAAACAGATAAAGCAGAGATCTGTCCCTTCAGAGAACTCGCAGAAAATCCTTTCTCCAAACCTTCTTGTAGAAAGGAAAGAATCTTAGGAATTTTTATCTTGTTCCATGGGAATCCTTTAGATTCACACCAACAGATATATTTTTTCCATATATTATGGTAAATTTTTCTAGTTACAGGCTTTCTAGCCTGAATAAGAGTATCTATTACAGAATCTGAAAACCCACGCTTTGATAAAATCAAGCGTTCAAACTCCAAGCAATCAGTTGGAGGAAAACCAGATTCGGATGTTCGAATGGACCCTGAATAAGAAGGTCCTGTCTCAAAGGTAGCTTCCATGGTGGAGCCGATGACACATTCACCAGGTCTGCATACCAAGTCCTGCGTGGCCACACAGGAACTATCAAGGTCACCGAAGCCCTCTCCAGATTGATCCTGGCTACCAGCCTGGGAATGAGAGGAAACGGTGGGAATACATAAGCTAGGTTGAAGATCCAAGGTGCTACTATTGTATCCAATAGAGTCGCCTTGGGATCCCTGGATTTGGACCCGTAACAAGGGACCATGAAGTTCTGACGAGAGGCCATCAGAACCAAGTCTGGAATGCCCCATAATTGAGTTATTTGGGCAAAGATTTCCAGATGGAGTTCCCACTCCCCCGGATGCTCCTCCATCGCCAGGGAACTCCTTGTTACCCCCTGATGGTTGATATATGTAACAGTCGTCATGATGACTGATTGAAACCTTATGAATTTGGCCTTTGCTAGTCGAGGCCAAGCCTTGAGAGCATTGAATATCGCTCTCAGTTCCATTATGTTTATCGGGAGAAGAGAGTCTTCCCGAAACCATAGACCCTGAGTTTTCAGGGGTTCCCAGACCGCGCCCCAGCCCACCAGACTGGCGTCGGTCGTGACAATGACCTATTCTGGTCTGCGGAAGCTCATTCCCTGTGACAGGTTGTCCAGGGTCAGCCACCAACGGAGTGAATCTCTGGTTATTTGATCTACTTGTATCGTCGGAGACAAGTCTGTATAATCCCCATTCCACTGTCTGAGCATGCCCAGGTGCAATGGTCTTAGATGAATTAGTGCAAAAGGAACTATGTCCATTGCCGCAACCATCAACCCTATTACTTCCATGGACTGCGCTATGGAAGGAAGAAGAACAGAATGAAGTACCTGACAAGAGCTTAGAAGTTTAGATTTTCTGGCCTCTGTCAGAAAAACCTTCATTTCTAAGGAAACTATTATTGTTCCCAAGAAGGGAACTCTTGTTGACTGACGAGGACAGAGAACTTTTTTCTATGTTCACTTTCCACCTGTGAGATCTGAGAAAGGCTAGGACAATGTCCGTATGAGCCCTTGCTTTTGACAGAGACGACACGTAAATCAGGATGTCGTCCAAGTAAGGTACTACTGCAATGCCCCTTGGTCTTAGCACCGCTAGAAGGGACCCTAGTACCCTTGTGAAAATCCTTGGAGCAGTGGCTAATCCGAATGGAAGTGCCACAGGTAATGCTTGTCCAGAAAGGCGAACCTTAGGAACCGAAAATGTTCCTTGTGGATAGGAATACGTAGGTACGCATCCTTTAAGTCCACCGTGGTCATGAATTGACCTTCCTGGATGGTAGGAAGGATCGTTCGAATGGTTTCCATTTTGAATGATGAAACCCTTAGAAACTTGTTTAGAATCTTGAGATCTAAAATAGGTCTGAATGTTCCCTCTTTTTTGGGAATTATGAACAGGTTGGAGTAAAAACCCATCCCTTGTTCTCCTAATGGAACAGGATGAATCACTCCCATGTTTAACAGGTCTTCTACACAGTGTAAGAATGCCTGTTCGAAGATAATTGAGACCCGTGGAACCTTCCCCTTGGGGGTAGTTCCCTGAATTCCAGGAGATAACCTTGAGAAACTATTTCTAGCGCCCAAGGATCCTGAACATCTCTTGCCCCAGCCTGAGCAAAGAGAGAAAGTCTGCCCCCCACCAGATCCTTCCCAGATCGGGGGCCAACACTTCATGCTGTTTTGGTAGCAGTGGCAGGTGACTTGGCCTGCTTACCCTTGTTCCAGCCTTGCATCGGCCTCCAGGCTGGCTTGGTTTGAGAAGTATTACCCTCTTGCTTAGAGGGTGTAGAATTTGAGGCTGGTCCGTTTCTGCGAAAGGGACGAAAATTTGGCTTCTTTTTAGCCTTAAAAGACCTATCCAGAGGAAGGGCGTGGCCCTTTCCCCCAGTGATGTCTGAAATAATCTCTTTCAAGTCAGGGCCAAACAGTGTTTTACCCTTGAAAGGGATGTTAAGCAAAAGCGCTCTGCGCGCCACGATAGCAAACCCTGAATTATTCGCCGCTAATCTAGCTAATTGCAAAGCGGCATCTAAAATAAAAAAGAGTTAGCCAATTTAAGAGCTTGAACTCTGTCCAAAACCTCCTCGTACGAAGATTCTTTATTGAGCGACTTTTCTAGTTCTTCGAACCAGAAACACGCAGCTGTAGTGACAGGAACAATGCATGAAATTGGTTGTAGAAGGTAACCTTGCTGAACAAACATCTTTTTAAGCAAACCCTCTAACCTTTAATCCATAGGATCTTGAAAGCACAACTATCTTCTATAGGAATAGAAGTGCGTTTGTTTAGAGTAGAAACCGCCCCCTCGACCTTGGGGACTGTATGCTATAAGTCCTTTCTGGGGTCGACTATAGGAACTAATTTCTTAAATATAGGGGGAGGACAAAAGGTATGCCGGGCCTTTCCCACTCCTTATTTACTATGTCCGCCACCCGCTTGGGTATAGGAAAAACATCGGGGGGCACCGGAACCTCTAGGAACTTGTCCATCTTACCTAATTTCTCTGGAATGACCAAATTGTCACAATCATCCAGAGTAGATAATACCTCCTTAAGTAGTGCGTGGAGATGTTGAAATTTAAATTTAAAAGTTACAATATCAGGTTCTGCTTGTTGAGAAATTTTCCCTGAATCTGAAATTTCTCCCTCAGACAAAACCTCCCTCCTGGCCCCTTCAGATAGGTGTGAGGGTATGTCAGAACAGATATCATCAGCGTCCTCTTGCTCTTCAGTGTTTAAAACAGAGCAATCACGCTTTCTCTGATAAGTAGGCATTTTGGAAAAAAATGCATGCAATAGAATTATCCATTACAGCCATTAATTGTTGTATGGTAATAAGTATTGGCGCACTAGATGTACTAGGGGCCTCTTGTGTGGGCAAAACTGGTGTAGACACAGAATGGGATGATGCAGTACCATGCTTACTCCCCTCATTAGAGGAATCATCTTGGGCAATATCATATCTATGGCATTATTATCCCTACTTTGTTTGGACATTATGACACAAATATATCACATATATTTAAATGGGGAGACACATTGGCTTTCATACATATAGAACATCGTTATCTGATGGTTCAGACATGTTAAACAGGCTTAAACTTGTCAACAAAGCACAAAAAACGTTTTACAATAAAACCGTTACTGTCCCTTTAAATTTCAAACTGAACACACTTTATTACTGAATATGTGAAAAAGTATGAAGGAATTGTTCAAATTTCACCAAAATTTAAAGCCTTAAAAGTATTGCACACCAAATTTGAAAGCTTTAACCCTTAAAATAACGGAACCGGAGCCGTTTTTACATTTAACCCCTATACAGTCCCAGGTATCTGCTTTGCTGAGACCCAACCAAGCCCAGAGGGGAATACGATACCAAATGATGCCTTCTATAAGCTTTTTCAGTGGTTCTTAGCTCCTCACACATGCATCTGCATGCCATGCTTTCCAAAAACAACTGCGCATTAGAGGCGCGAAAATGAGGCTCTGTCTATGACTAGAAAAGGCCCCCAGTGAAAAAGGTGTCCAATACAGTGCCTGCCGTTTTTATTAAAAGAATCCCCAAGATTTAACAACTATTAAAAGTAATAATCTGCCAAATATACTTAGTAAAGTAATCGTTTCAGCCCAGAAAAATGTCTACCAGTTTTTTAAGCCCTAATGAAGCCCTTTATTCTTTTACTTAAACTAAGAAAATGGCTTACCGGTTCCCATAGGGAAAATGACAGCTTCCAGCATTACCGAGTCTTGTTAGAAATGTGTCATACCTCAAGCAGCAAAAGTCTGCTCACTGTTTCCCCCAACTGAAGTTAATTCCTCTCAACAGTCCTGTGTGGAAACAGCCATCGATTTTAGTAACGGTTGCTAAAATCATTTTCCTCTTACAAACAGAAATCTTCATCTCTTTCCTGTTTCAGAGTAAATAGTACATACCAGCACTATTTTAAAATAACAAACTCTTGATTGAAGAATAAAAACTACATTTAAACACCAAAAAACTCTAAGCCATCTCCGTGGAGATGTTGCCTGTACAACGGCAAAGAGAATGACTGGGGAAGGCGGAGCCTAGGAGGGATCATGTGACCAGCTTTGCTGGGCTCTTTGCCATTTCCTGTTGGGGAAGAGAATATCCCACAAGTAAGGATGACGCCGTGGACCGGACACACCTATGTTGGAGAAAAAGAGATTATCTAACTTTTTAAACAATAAAAATTCTGGTGTAGACTGTCCCTTTAAAGGACTACTGAATACAGCATATTAAACAAATGCATAATAAAAGGCCAATGCAATAACATTGGCTTATCAAGAGGTGAATGTCTCTATTGGTTGCTGTTTAAACCGCTGATTACTAATCCCTCTCTGCCAATTTAGGACCAGATTACAAGTGGAGAGGTATTTAACGCTCCCGCTTGCGCGCAAACTTCACTAGAAATAAGGTTTTTACGCTCGTCAGGGAGCACTCGTATTACAAGTTGAAAGTAAAGATCTTTTTCCTCGCACGCGAAACCCAAAACTTTTGAATATCGGAATAGTGTTAATGCAGTCAATGGAGCAAAAGAAGTGGAAAAAAATCTAACACCCCACTCTCATGCAAACCCGATCGCATATTCTCAAGTGCACTAACCTGACATGAAAATTTTAATATTTTACTCTCCAATGTTCTTCACATAGAAAAATATGTTCTATTTATTCCTAAATACATATTTCTACATATAGCTGATGTTTTTTGGTTTTATATATATATATATATATATATATACACACCAGTATATATAGATGATTTATATATAGGTATTGATAAATACAGATATATATATAGGAATATATATTTAAAAAAATACTTAGAACATATTCTGCTATGGAATTAGTAAGGAATGTGAACTATTTACAGTAAATACATAGTATAACACTATTAAATATGAATATGGCATAAATATGCTTTTACATGTTTTTCTCTACTTTACTGCAAATGGGTCCAGTGTATTTATATATTTATATATGTATACAGTGGGTATTGAAAATAATCACACCCCTTGAAAATAATCACATTTTGTTGCTTTGCAGCCTGAAATAAAGACAGACACAGTTTTTGTTTATCCAGTTGTAATTACTCAGTGCAACTTATCACATCCAAGTGAAAGATATAACACCAATATGTCAGACAAAAATAAAGACAATTCAAAAACAGAATCACTGAGTTGGAAAAAGGATCACCCCCTCCTAAAATTACTTGTAAACTCAAGCAGGTGTAGCTAATCAGCTTCTCAACGGCACACACAAAGCCATTTGACCTTCAACTGTAATAAGCTGTGGGCATATTGATTAGCTCAGCATGAAAAGAGCTTTCCTGAAGCATCTCAGTCCATGGTAGTGCAACTGAAACAAACAATCAACTATTGGTGGCAAGGCACTGTCAAAAGATCTCCAGGATAAAAATGTGGACAGGTACAAGTCATGAGATGAATACAAGAAACTATCAAAGTCTTTATCAATGCCTAGAAGCACAGTGAAGTATATTATTAAGAAGTGGAAGGTATTTGGTACAACACAGACCCTCTCTGGATCAGGACATCGCTCCAAACTGGATGAAAGAGCCAGGAGGAAACTGGTCAGAGAGGTTACCAAGAGGCCCACAGCAACTCTGAAGCAGTTGCAGGAATTTATGACAAAGAATGGTCAATGTGTGCATGTGACAACAATATCACAAATTCTCCACAAATGTGGCTTGTATGGGCGGGTTACAACAAAAAAGCCAATCCTCAAGAAAGGGCACATGCAATCATGACTAAACTTTGCCATAACACACCTAGGAGATTCTGAGGCCACATGGAAAAAGGTATTATGGTCAGATGAGGCTAAAATTTAATTATTTGGCCTCAACACCAAACGTTATGTCTGGAGGAAATCCAATACAGCTCACCATTCAAATAATACCATACCTACAGTAAAGCATGGAGGTGGTAATATTCTGTTATGGGGGTGCTTCTCTGCAGCAGACACTGGCGTACTTGTCAGGACAGAAAGAATAATGGATGGGGCAAAGTACTGACAAATTATTGAGGAAAATCAGCTGCCCTCTGCCAGGAAGTTGTCAATGGGAAAAAATGTACTTTCCAAAATTACAATGACCCAAACACACAGCAAAAATGACCGCACAGTGGTTGAAGGAGAAAAAGGTGAATGTCCTTGCATGACCTAGTCATGCCACAAATATTCAACCCTATTAAATATCTGTGGCATGACTTGAAAACTGCAGTCCACAAACGGTCACCATCAAATGTAACGAAAATGGAGCAGTTTTGCGAAGAAGAGTGGGCACATATTGCACAGTCTAGATGTGCAAAGTTAGTAGAGACAAATCCCAACAGACTAAAGGCTGTAATTAAAGCAAAAAGTCTTTCAACAAAATATTGATACAAGGGGGTATCCTTTTTTCAACTCAGTGAATCTGTTTTTGAATTGTCTTCATTTTTGCCTGGCATGTTAGTGTTATATCTTTCACTTGGATGTTATAAATTGCACTGAGTAATTACAAGTGGATAAACAAAAACTGTGTATATCTTTATTTCAGACTGCAAAGCAACAAAATGTGATTATTTTCAAGGGGGTAATTCTTTTCAATACCTACTGTACATACGTATTTATGTGTTTATATGTGTATATAAGTCTGTAAATACATAAATACACATATAAATACATAAATAGGTACATATATACAGTATATATACATACATAAACACACATTAATATACATATTTAGACAGGTATATGTATGTATCTCTATGTTAAAGCCCATTGCATGTATTTTTTTTTTCTCTAACACCTGAGACCTCATATCTTTGAGCCCTTGGGGCCTATCTATTAAGCTCCATACGGAGCTTGAGCTTGCAGGCTCGCCAGGAACACCACTTATGAAGCAGCAGTCCGAGACACCTCCCTCATTGCTAGGGAGCTCCTCAATCCCCCCTGGTGGTTGATGTTAGCCACCGAGGTAATGTTGTCGGTCTGGAATCTGATGAAGCTGAACGACCCCAGAGGAGGCCACACCCTCAGAGCATTGTAGATTGCTCGAAGTTCCAGAATATTTACCGGAAGGAGAGACTCCTCCCGGGTCCATTTTCCTTGTGCCATTCTGGCGCCCCAAACAGCTCCCCATCCTGCCAGACTCGCGTCCGTGGTCACAATCTCCCAGGACAGATGCTCCAGATGGATTCACCAAGATATGGAGTCCCTGGTCCGAGCATCCATGGATATCCACTGTGATAGATTTGAATGATCGCCGCTCCACTGTCTCAACATGCACAACTGAAGAGGTCTGAGATGGAACCTGGCGAAAGGGATGACGTCTATGCTGGAAACCATAAGTCCAATCATCTCCGTACACTGAGCCACCGAAGGGCTTGAATAAGACTGAAGGGCAAGACAGGTGGACGCAATCTTCCTGCATTGTTGATCTGTGAAAAATATTTTCATGGACATAGAGTCTATTATTGTGCCCAGGTACTCCACCCTGTTGCTGGGAACCAGGAAACTCTTTCCTGAGTTTATCTTACAACTGTAAGATTGGAGCAATAAAAGAAGAGCCCTCGAATGATCCTCTGCGAGGCTGAACAACGGCGCCTGGACTAGGATGTCGTCCAAATAGGGTGCCACTGTGATGCCCCTCGATCTGGCCACTGCAAGAAGCGCCCTCAGAACCTTTGTGAAGACTCTCGGGGCCGTCACCAGACCGAAGGGAAGGGCCCCAAACTGGAAGTGTTGGTCCAGAAATACAAATCTTAGGAACTTGAAGTGGTCCCTGTGAATTGGAACATGCAGGTAAGCATCCTTCAAGTCTATTGTCGTCATGAACTGTGCCTCTTGAACTAGGGGCAGAATAGATCTGATTGTTTCCATTTTAAACGATGGAACAGCTAGAAACTTGTTTAAACATTTTAGGTCCAGAATCGGGCGGAATGTGCCCTCCTTCTTTGGAACCACAAAAAGATTTGAATAGTACCCTAGACCCCTTTATGCTCGGGGTACTGGTACGATAACACCTAGAGAGGAGAGATCCCTCACACAATCTAGAAAGGCCTCTCTCTTTCCCGGTCTTGAAGACAGGTTTGACAGGAGGAATCTGCCCCTGGGCGGATGGGATCTGAACCCTAAACCTAACAATCCAAATAATACCATACCTACAGTAAAGCATGGAGGTGGTAATATTCTGTTATGGGGGTGCTTCTCTGCAGCAGACACTGGCGTACTTGTCAGGACAGAGAGAAAAATGGATGGGGCAAAATACTGACAAATTCTTGAGGAAAATAGGCTGCCCTTTGCCAGGAAGTTGTCAATGGGAAAAAATGTACTTTCCAAAATTACAATGACCCAAACACACAGCAAAAATGACCGCACAGTGGTTGAAGGAGAAAAAGGTGAATGTCCTTGCATGGCCTAGTCATGCCACAAATATTCAACCCTATTGAATATCTGTGGCATGACTTGAAGACTGCAGTCCACAAACGGTCACCATCAAATGTAACGAAACTGGAGGAGTTTTGCGAAGAAGAGTGGGCACATATTGCACAGTCTAGATGTGCAAAGTTAGTAGAGACAAATCCCAACAGACTAAAGGCTGTAATTAAAGCAAAAAGTCTTTCAACAAAATATTGATACAAGGGGGTATCCTTTTTTCAACTCAGTGAATCTGTTTTTGAATTGTCTTCATTTTTGCCTGGCATGTTAGTGTTATATCTTTCACTTGGATGTTATAAGTTGCACTGAGTAATTACAAGTGGATAAACAAAAACTGTGTATATCTTTATTTCAGACTGCAAAGCAACAAAATGTGATTATTTTCAAGGGGGGTAATTCTTTTCAATACCTACTGTACATACGTATTTATGTGTTTATATGTGTATATATGTCTGTAAATACATAAATACACATATAAATACATAAATAGGTACATATATATATATATACAGTATATATACATACATAAACACACATACATATACATATTTAGACAGGTATATGTATGTATCTCTATGTTAAAGCCCATTGCATGTATTTTTTTTTTCTGTAACACCTGAGACCTCATATCTTTGAGCCCTTGGGGCCTATCTATCAAGCTCCATACGGAGCTTGAGGGCCTGTGTTTCTGGCGAGCCTGCAGGCTCGCCATGAACACCACTTATGAAGCAGCAGTCCGGGACACCTCCCTCATTGCTAGGGAGCTCCTCAATCCCCCCTGGTGGTTGATGTTAGCCACCGAGGTAATGTTGTCGGTCTGGAATCTGATGAAGCTGAACGACCCCAGAGGAGGCCACACCCTCAGAGCATTGTAGATTGCTCGAAGTTCCAGAATATTTATCGGAAGGAGAGACTCCTCCCGGGTCCATTTTCCTTGTGCCATTCTGGCGCCCCAAACAGCTCCCCATCCTGCCAGACTCGCGTCCGTGGTCACAATCTCCCAGGACAGATGCTCCGGTTGGATTCACCAAGATATGGAGTCCCTGGTCCGAGCATCCATGGATATCCACTGTGATAGATTTGAATGATCGCCACTCCACTGTCTCAACATGCACAACTGAAGAGGTCTGAGATGGAACCTGGCGAAAGGGATGACGTCTATGCTGGAAACCATAAGTCCAATCATCTCCATACACTGAGCCACTGAAGGGCTTGAATAAGACTGAAGGGCAAGACAGGTGGACGAAATCTTCCTGCATCGTTGATCTGTGAAAAATATTTTCATGGACATAGAGTCTATTATCGTGCCCAGGTACTCCACCCTGTTGCTGGGAACCAGGAAACTCTTTCCTGAGTTTATTTTCCAACTGTAAGATTGGAGCAATAAAAGAAGAGCCCTCGAATGATCCTCTGCGAGGCTGAACAACGGCGCCTGGACTAGGATGTCGTCCAAATAGGGTGCCACTGTGATGCTCCTCGATCTGGCCACTGCAAGAAGCGCCCTCAGAACCTTTGTGAAGACTCTTGGGGCCGTCACCAGACCGAAGGGAAGGGCCCCAAACTGGAAGTGTTGGTCCAGAAATACAAATCTTAGGAACTTGAAGTGGTCCCTGTGAATTGGAACATGCAGGTAAGCATCCTTCAAGTCTATTGTCGTCATGAACTGTGCCTCTTGAACTAGGAGCAGAATAGATCTGATTGTTTCCATTTTAAACGATGGAACAGCTAGAAACTTGTTTAAACATTTTAGGTCCAGAATCGGGCGGAATGTGCCCTCCTTCTTTGGAACCACAAAGAGATTTGAATAGTACCCTAGACCCCTTTATGCTTGGGGTACTGGTACGATAACACCTAGAGAGGAGAGATCCCTCACACAATCTAGAAAGGCCTCTCTCTTTCCCGGTCTTGAAGACAGGTTTGACAGGAGGAATCTGCCCCTGGGCGGATGGGATCTGAACCCTAACCTGTAACCCTAGGCGACAACCTCCAGAACCCATGGGTCCTGAACGTCCTGCAACCAGGCTTCGGAGAAAAGGGACAATCTGCCCCCTACTTGGTCCGGAGACCGGTCGGGGGCCACCCCTTCATGCCAATTTATTCTCGGCAGGCTTCTTGTTCTGCTTGGACTTGTTCCAAGACTAAGCAGGCTTCCAAGTTCCCTTGGACTGATCTGCTTTCGCGACGGCTGTTGGTGCTGGGCCTTGTCCGTGCAAAAGGGGCAAAAAGTAGATCCTTTAGGCTTCGCCTTCTTATCCTGCGGTAAGAAAGCTCCCTTGCCTCCGTAACCGTGGATATGATCGAATCCAAACCTGGACCGAACAGAATCTTTCATTGAAAAGGAAGGGACAAGAGCCTCAACTTAGAGGTCATGTCCGCTGACCAAGACTTAAGCCACAAAGCCCTGCGAGCTAAAATGGAGAATCCTGAAACCTTTGCGTTCAGGCAAATAATTTGCATATTGGTGTCACAAATTAAAGAATTGGTGACCTTCAATGCCTTAATCTTATCCTGTATCTCGTCAATGGAAGTCTCCCTCTCGACCATATCACACATGGATTCACACCAATATGTGGCAGCTCTGAAAACCGCTGCCGGTTGAAAAAAAGAACCCTGTGTGTTGAAACATTTTCCTTAACATGTTTTCCAACTTTTTATCAATGGGCTCCTTAAACGACAAACTATCCTCGAGAGGAATAGTCATCCGCTTTGCGAGCGTAGAGATGGCACCATCCACCTTAGGGACAGTCCCCCACAGCTCGAGCTGAGAGTCCGGAACAGGGAACAGTTTCTTAAAGGAAGAAGAAGGGGAAAAGGAAGAACCTAATTGCTCCCATTCATTCTTAATGATATTAGCCATCTTAACATATACCTTATCAAGCTTAGGAATTGAAGGTTGCTCTAGAAGCATCGGTTCCGGGACCTCCAGAGTAGCAAGCACTTTCTTCAGCAAAAAGCGCAAATTCTCCATCCTAAACCTAAAGTCAGGCTCCTCCGCTGCTGGAGGATGAGATGACACGGACTCCGACCCAGAAGGAGCCTCCTCCAAAGAGTCGGAGTGGGCCTCGTCATTGTATAATGCCTCTAATACTTCCATAGGTGTAGACAACCCCTGGGCCAGGCCACCATGGTACGCCCTACGCTTGCGCTTAGCAGAACGTGGTAAGGCATGGATCACTTTCGATACTGCTGAGTAATTACAAGTGGATAAACAAAAACTGTGTATATCTTTATTTCAGACTGCAAAGCAACAAAATGTGATTATTTTCAAGGGGGTAATTCTTTTCAATACCTACTGTACATACGTATTTATGTGTTTATATGTGTATATAAGTCTGTAAATACATAAATACACATATAAATACATAAATAGGTACATATATACAGTATATATACATACATAAACACACATTAATATACATATTTAGACAGGTATATGTATGTATCTCTATGTTAAAGCCCATTGCATGTATTTTTTTTTCTCTAACACCTGAGACCTCATATCTTTGAGCCCTTGGGGCCTATCTATTAAGCTCCATACGGAGCTTGAGCTTGCAGGCTCGCCAGGAACACCACTTATGAAGCAGCAGTCCGAGACACCTCCCTCATTGCTAGGGAGCTCCTCAATCCCCCCTGGTGGTTGATGTTAGCCACCGAGGTAATGTTGTCGGTCTGGAATCTGATGAAGCTGAACGACCCCAGAGGAGGCCACACCCTCAGAGCATTGTAGATTGCTCGAAGTTCCAGAATATTTACCGGAAGGAGAGACTCCTCCCGGGTCCATTTTCCTTGTGCCATTCTGGCGCCCCAAACAGCTCCCCATCCTGCCAGACTCGCGTCCGTGGTCACAATCTCCCAGGACAGATGCTCCAGATGGATTCACCAAGATATGGAGTCCCTGGTCCGAGCATCCATGGATATCCACTGTGATAGATTTGAATGATCGCCGCTCCACTGTCTCAACATGCACAACTGAAGAGGTCTGAGATGGAACCTGGCGAAAGGGATGACGTCTATGCTGGAAACCATAAGTCCAATCATCTCCATACACTGAGCCACCGAAGGGCTTGAATAAGACTGAAGGGCAAGACAGGTGGACGCAATCTTCCTGCATCGTTGATCTGTGAAAAATATTTTCATGGACATAGAGTCTATTATTGTGCCCAGGTACTCCACCCTGTTGCTGGGAACCAGGAAACTCTTTCCTGAGTTTATCTTCCAACTGTAAGATTGGAGCAATAAAAGAAGAGCCCTCGAATGATCCTCTGCGAGGCTGAACAACGGCGCCTGGACTAGGATGTCGTCCAAATAGGGTGCCACTGTGATGCCCCTCGATCTGGCCACTGCAAGAAGCGCCCTCAGAACCTTTGTGAAGACTCTCGGGGCCGTCACCAGACCGAAGGGAAGGGCCCCAAACTGGAAGTGTTGGTCCAGAAATACAAATCTTAGGAACTTGAAGTGGTCCCTGTGAATTGGAACATGCAGGTAAGCATCCTTCAAGTCTATTGTCGTCATGAACTGTGCCTCTTGAACTAGGGGCAGAATAGATCTGATTGTTTCCATTTTAAACGATGGAACAGCTAGAAACTTGTTTAAACATTTTAGGTCCAGAATCGGGCGGAATGTGCCCTCCTTCTTTGGAACCACAAAAAGATTTGAATAGTACCCTAGACCCCTTTATGCTCGGGGTACTGGTACGATAACACCTAGAGAGGAGAGATCCCTCACACAATCTAGAAAGGCCTCTCTCTTTCCCGGTCTTGAAGACAGGTTTGACAGGAGGAATCTGCCCCTGGGCGGATGGGATCTGAACCCTAAACCTAACAATCCAAATAATACCATACCTACAGTAAAGCATGGAGGTGGTAATATTCTGTTATGGGGGTGCTTCTCTGCAGCAGACACTGGCGTACTTGTCAGGACAGAGAGAAAAATGGATGGGGCAAAATACTGACAAATTCTTGAGGAAAATAGGCTGCCCTCTGCCAGGAAGTTGTCAATGGGAAAAAATGTACTTTCCAAAATTACAATGACCCAAACACACAGCAAAAATGACCGCACAGTGGTTGAAGGAGAAAAAGGTGAATGTCCTTGCATGGCCTAGTCATGCCACAAATATTCAACCCTATTGAATATCTGTGGCATGACTTGAAGACTGCAGTCCACAAACGGTCACCATCAAATGTAACGAAACTGGAGGAGTTTTGCGAAGAAGAGTGGGCACATATTGCACAGTCTAGATGTGCAAAGTTAGTAGAGACAAATCCCAACAGACTAAAGGCTGTAATTAAAGCAAAAAGTCTTTCAACAAAATATTGATACAAGGGGGTATCCTTTTTTCAACTCAGTGAATCTGTTTTTGAATTGTCTTCATTTTTGCCTGGCATGTTAGTGTTATATCTTTCACTTGGATGTTATAAGTTGCACTGAGTAATTACAAGTGGATAAACAAAAACTGTGAATATCTTTATTTCAGACTGCAAAGCAACAAAATGTGATTATTTTCAAGGGGGGTAATTCTTTTCAATACCTACTGTACATACGTATTTATGTGTTTATATGTGTATATATGTCTGTAAATACATAAATACACATATAAATACATAAATAGGTACATATATATATATATACAGTATATATACATACATAAACACACATACATATACATATTTAGACAGGTATATGTATGTATCTCTATGTTAAAGCCCATTGCATGTATTTTTTTTTTCTGTAACACCTGAGACCTCATATCTTTGAGCCCTTGGAGCCTATCTATCAAGCTCCATACGGAGCTTGAGGGCCTGTGTTTCTGGCGAGCCTGCAGGCTCGCCATGAACACCACTTATGAAGCAGCAGTCCGGGACACCTCCCTCATTGCTAGGGAGCTCCTCAATCCCCCCTGGTGGTTGATGTTAGCCACCGAGGTAATGTTGTCGGTCTGGAATCTGATGAAGCTGAACGACCCCAGAGGAGGCCACACCCTCAGAGCATTGTAGATTGCTCGAAGTTCCAGAATATTTATCGGAAGGAGAGACTCCTCCCGGGTCCATTTTCCTTGTGCCATTCTGGCGCCCCAAACAGCTCCCCATCCTGCCAGACTCGCGTCCGTGGTCACAATCTCCCAGGACAGATGCTCCGGTTGGATTCACCAAGATATGGAGTCCCTGGTCCGAGCATCCATGGATATCCACTGTGATAGATTTGAATGATCGCCACTCCACTGTCTCAACATGCACAACTGAAGAGGTCTGAGATGGAACCTGGCGAAAGGGATGACGTCTATGCTGGAAACCATAAGTCCAATCATCTCCATACACTGAGCCACTGAAGGGCTTGAATAAGACTGAAGGGCAAGACAGGTGGACGAAATCTTCCTGCATCGTTGATCTGTGAAAAATATTTTCATGGACATAGAGTCTATTATCGTGCCCAGGTACTCCACCCTGTTGCTGGGAACCAGGAAACTCTTTCCTGAGTTTATTTTCCAACTGTAAGATTGGAGCAATAAAAGAAGAGCCCTCGAATGATCCTCTGCGAGGCTGAACAACGGCGCCTGGACTAGGATGTCGTCCAAATAGGGTGCCACTGTGATGCTCCTCGATCTGGCCACTGCAAGAAGCGCCCTCAGAACCTTTGTGAAGACTCTCGGGGCCGTCACCAGACCGAAGGGAAGGGCCCCAAACTGGAAGTGTTGGTCCAGAAATACAAATCTTAGGAACTTGAAGTGGTCCCTGTGAATTGGAACATGCAGGTAAGCATCCTTCAAGTCTATTGTCGTCATGAACTGTGCCTCTTGAACTAGGAGCAGAATAGATCTGATTGTTTCCATTTTAAACGATGGAACAGCTAGAAACTTGTTTAAACATTTTAGGTCCAGAATCGGGCGGAATGTGCCCCCCTTCTTTGGAACCACAAAGAGATTTGAATAGTACCCTAGACCCCTTTATGCTTGGGGTACTGGTACGATAACACCTAGAGAGGAGAGATCCCTCACACAATCTAGAAAGGCCTCTCTCTTTCCCGGTCTTGAAGACAGGTTTGACAGGAGGAATCTGCCCCTGGGCGGATGAGATCTGAACCCTAACCTGTAACCCTAGGCGACAACCTCCAGAACCCAAGGGTCCTGAACGTCCTGCAACCAGGCTTCGGAGAAAAGGGACAATCTGCCCCCTACTTGGTCCGGAGACCGGTCGGGGGCCACCCCTTCATGCCAATTTATTCTCGGCAGGCTTCTTGTTCTGCTTGGACTTGTTCCAAGACTAAGCAGGCTTCCAAGTTCCCTTGGACTGATCTGCTTTCGCGACGGCTGTTGGTGCTGGGCCTTGTCCGTGCAAAAGGGGCAAAAAGTAGATCCTTTAGGCTTCGCCTTCTTATCCTGCGGTAAGAAAGCTCCCTTGCCTCCGTAACCGTGGATATGATCGAATCCAAACCTGGACCGAACAGAATCTTTCATTGAAAAGGAAGGGACAAGAGCCTCAACTTAGAGGTCATGTCCGCTGACCAAGACTTAAGCCACAAAGCCCTGCGAGCTAAAATGGAGAATCCTGAAACCTTTGCGTTCAGGCAAATAATTTGCATATTGGTGTCACAAATTAAAGAATTGGTGACCTTCAATGCCTTAATCTTATCCTGTATCTCGTCAATGGAAGTCTCCCTCTCGACCATATCACACATGGATTCACACCAATATGTGGCAGCTCTGAAAACCGCTGCCGGTTGAAAAAAAGAACCCTGTGTGTTGAAACATTTTCCTTAACATGTTTTCCAACTTTTTATCAATGGGCTCCTTAAACGACAAACTATCCTCGAGAGGAATAGTCATCCGCTTTGCGAGCGTAGAGATGGCACCATCCACCTTAGGGACAGTCCCCCACAGCTCGAGCTGAGAGTCCGGAACAGGGAACAGTTTCTTAAAGGAAGAAGAAGGGGAAAAGGAAGAACCTAATTGCTCCCATTCATTCTTAATGATATTAGCCATCTTAACATATACCTTATCAAGCTTAGGAATTGAAGGTTGCTCTAGAAGCATCGGTTCCGGGACCTCCAGAGTAGCAAGCACTTTCTTCAGCAAAAAGCACAAATTCTCCATCCTAAACCTAAAGTCAGGCTCCTCCGCTGCTGGAGGATGAGATGACACGGACTCCGACCCAGAAGGAGCCTCCTCCAAAGAGTCGGAGTGGGCCTCGTCATTGTATAATGCCTCTAATACTTCCATAGGTGTAGACAACCCCTGGGCCAGGCCACCATGGTACGCCCTACGCTTGCGCTTAGCAGAACGTGGTAAGGCATGGATCACTTTCGATACTGCTGTTTGCAGTTGATCCGCAAAATCTGACGGCCAATGAATCTCTCCCGTAGAAGTAATGGTTGTACCCTGGGACCCTGCATGTGCATTTGGCGATGAAAGCAGGGCAAAGCACCTCACGGGACGGGGAGCCCTCAGAGGCGGACGGCTCAGTAGTACTAGAGATCCCTTTAGTTTTAGATGTCGCAACTTTATCAAGGCATGTGGAACATAGTTGAGCATGCTGATCTACAAGAACCTCCTCACAATAAACACAGGAATGAGACTTTGTTAAAGAGGGAGTACCCTCTAACGCGTCAGTGTCCTCCATAGCTTGCACTTTTATTATGGACTAGACTAGCTTAAAAAACTGGCACCTTTATATCGCCAATGGCCGGGGCACTCACCACCTCCTATGACCCGGACTACCGAAACCGTTTTGTCTCCTATGCCGCAGATCAACAGAGGAAGTGAAACTCACACCCGGTCACCTGGGATGCCTGGCAGGACTGCCCCTGCACTAAGGAGAAAACGAGCCAAAATCGGCCACGCAATTACTCCTGGAAGTCATCCTGAAGTTCCAGCATTGCCAGAGCCACATCTCGCACATAACTCGGCAATAACACAATAAACAATATTATGTATAAAAAAAACCCTGTTCAATAATCCCCTCACTAGGAATATTAACCCTTGATTCCATAAGACAAAAGGTGCCACACTGTGACTCTGTCTTCTGTGTTATCATTATGTATAAAAAATGAAACGATCTTAACAGAATCAATGCCTCGGAACAGGAACGCAGCCCTTCAAGTGTGACAGGTAGAAGCATCGCTCCTGACATGGACTTGAGTTCAGAAAGCAGGCAGCGAAACTCGTCAACGCTGATTGCTTGTGGAGCTGTTAATATGTGTCGGGATGGTTTCGCAGGAAGACACCCCCCTGCATCTCCGGACTCTAACTTTCACCCATGCTCTCACTGACAGGCTGACAGGACTACTTAAAACTCCAGTCCCATTCTGAAGAGTACTACCCTCCTGTGACAAAAGGCAAAGAATGACTGGGGGATGAGGGGAGTGGGGGGGGGGGGGGGTATTTAAGCCTTTGACTGGGGTGTCTTTGCCTCCTCCTGGTGGCCAGGTTCTTATTTCCTAAAAGTAATGAATGAAGCCTGATTCTGATATGTTACTGCAATGTTGCTTGCATTTAATTATGTGTTGACCCCTGCAAAACTGTTTATTGTTTAAAAAGATAGATAATCCCTTTATTACCCACTCGCCAGTTTTGCATAACCAACACAGTTATATTATTATTATTATCGGTTATTTGAAAAGCGCCAACAGATTCCGCAGCACTAATATATATTAATATACTATTTACCTCTGTGATTACCTTGTATCTAAGCCTCTGCAGACTGCCCCCTTATCTCAGTTCTTTTGACAGAGTTGCATTTTAGCCAATTAGTGCAGACTCATAAATAACTCCACAGGAGTGAGTTCAAGGTTATCTATAAGGCACACATGAACTAGCACTGTCCAACTGTGAAAAACTGTCAAAATGCACTGAGCTAAAAAGCATTCTTTAGAAATCAGTTTATGGGCCTATCTATTTTTTGTTTTTAACAAAGAATACCAAAAGAACAAAGCAAATTTGATGATAAACATTAATTGGAAAGATGTTTAGAATTACATGCCCTATCTGAATCATGAAAGTCTAATTTTGACTTGACTGTCCCTTTAAAGTCAGTTCTAGAGCAGCAATGCTACTAAAGCTGAACACATCTGGGAATCCAACAAGAGGCATCATTGAGCCTTCCTATGTATGCTTTTCAACAAAGGCTACCAAGAGAATGAAGTAAATTTGCTTACAAAATTAAACTGAAAAGTCTTTACCTGAACCATGAAGATGTAACTCAAGTTTCTTTTATATTGTTTTGGTAATAGTTATAATAATGCTACTACAATCTATATTTTCTATTTTAGCTAAGGTCTGTAACAAATTACTCCCTCGTCCTGTTAAGTTCAGTAAAACAGAAACTCATTTTTAACACGGTTGGAAAACAGCTTTTGCTTTGGTCCTCGATGCTACATTTCCATTTAGGAGAAAGTTGTCAGCATTAAAAACAAAGCTTTTGGGCAGAGGCAGGTGAAAGCAATTTTTAAAGGTCACCAAGCTTGTGACTCATATTGCCAGAAACCAGTCATGATGTACAGATAAGAAATATGGTCTATCTCAAGCTGAATAAATACAATGCAACCAATAAACACAAACAGGTATTTTATTTTGCCTTTTCACTACAGGCTGCAGCTAAGCTTATACTATAAGATGCTATGGGTATGCCCTTTCTTCCCTTGCACGCATTCATAGTCCACCCACACACTCGAAATATCACTTATAAAACAACTCATTTTACAAATCCACAGCGGGCTTAGTGGTGATAAACAAAACTTATGAATTCTTGACTTGCGCTGATAAAATAGGATTTATGTTTTTATTTCCTATACTGAGGCACTACTGACTGAAATGTGATCAACAGATATGGATAATTTGAAATATTATGATTTGGCTTATATTTATAACTTTATTTATAATCAGTTTGTTAACATATGATTTATATAGTCATGGGTTAAAGCTAGGCTGACCCTATCGCCGCTTTAAAAAGGGACACATATGAAAAATACATATGTCAGGATTCTTATACAAAACATTTCTTTAAACAGCCCTGACATATGTATATTTCATATGTGTCCCTTTTTAAAGCGGCAATATGGTCACCCTAGTTATAGCTTCAAGTTAGGTATCAATTTCCCAGATGTCTTCATTTACCTTATGTAACGTCCCCTCTTCCTGCTGGCTATTGTCCTACTTATAAGCAGCCGTAGCTGAACCGTTACAGGAACACTCAAGTCAAAATTGAACTTTCATGATTCAGATAAAGCAGCAATTTTAAACAAATTTCCAATTTAGTTCCATTAACAAAATGAGCACAGTCTTTTTATATTTACACTTTTTGAGTCACCAGTACCTACTGAGCATGTGCATGCATTCCCAAAATATACATATATGCATTTGTGATTGGCTGATGGCTGTCACATGATACATGGAGAGTGGAAATAGACATAACTGAAATTTGTCAGAAAAAAAAAAATCTACTACTCATTTGAAGTTCAGACTTAGGGGCAGGTTTATCAATGTCTGTTCAACATGATATGCTGTAGCGACAGACATCGCTGAATGCCGACAGCATACGCTGTCGACATTTAACATTGCACAAGCAGTTCTGGTGAACTGCCTGTGCAATGCCGCCCCCTGCAGATTTGCGGCCGTTAGCAGAGGGTGTCAATCAACCCGATCGTATAGGATCGGGCGGACTGATGTCCACAGCCTCAGAGACAGTGGACCAGTTAAGGAGCAGCGGTCTTAAATGGACATGAAAACCAAAATTTTTCTTTCATGATTAAGATAGAGAATACAATTTTAAACAACTTTCTAATTTACGTCTATTATCTAATCTGTTTCATTCTCTTGATATCATTTGTTGAATGAGAATCAATGCACTACTGGTTGCTGACTGAACACACGGGTGAGCCTATCACAATCGATATATATATGCAGCCACCAATTAACAGCTAGAACCTAGGTTCTCTGCTGCTCCTGAGCTTGCCTAGATAAACCTTTCAGCAAAGAATAACAAGAGAAGGAAGCAAATTAAATAATAGAAGTAAATTGGAAAGTTGATTAAAATTGTATTCTCTATCTGAATCATAAAATAAATGTTTTGGATTTCATGTCCCTTTAAGACCGCTGCTTCATAACTGCTGTTTACCGCGAGCCTGAAGGCTCACGCGGGAAACAGGGGCATCAGGGGCCATTCAGCCCTTGATAAATCGGCCCCTTAGTGCTATTGCATTTTCTTTTTATCATGCATTTATTGATTATGCAAATCTACTGTATTTACTGTTCCTTTAAGGGCTAGATTACAAGTGGCGTGCTAACTTTTGCATGAGAGATATTGTTTTTTTTTTGCTTTTTGCACGTATAAATTGAAAGTAAATGTAAACGTGAGAGTGCAATCGCAATTTACGCTGGTCAGGTTAGCATAACTGACAACCTCACGTAAAGGGTAGTGAGTTAAACAAAAGCTGCACCAAACACAAAATAAATACAGTAAAATAAACACTATCAGATAAAAAAGTAGTCATATAAATATTCATTAAAATGAAAGGTATATGGCCATGTATTTGAATGCAAAGGGCTATAATATATATATATATATATATATATATATATATATATATATATATATATATATATATATATATATATATATATATATATATATATATATATATATATATATATGTCTAAATAATAATTCCATAATAATATTTAAAAATGTGTTTTACTGTGTATTTACGGTACACATTTAACATTCCAATGTTCTTCACATACAGGACAATATCATTTTTATTGTAAATATATATTCTATATATATGTATGTATATATCTATGGACTCAGTAGTAGGTGGCGAAGGTTAAGGAGTTCTTTCTTTACAAATAGGATCCTCACGATCCTTCAGTAGTAGAATTTCACAGGTGCACTAGGAGTAGAAAACTTACACGATGTATATACACAAAATTCAGGTTTATAAGTGCAGTATACTCACAAGTATAAATGTCTGGTATCAGCGATTTCAAGAAAAGAAAAAACAGCAGTCCTTAGGTCTTAAGAACAGTGTTTAATATAACAGCTCAAAAAACAGCTCAATGCGTTTCAGTGCTACAATGCGTCTTTCTTAAGAGCGACTAAAAGGCTTAAAAACATAATTTATGTAAGAACTTACCTGATAAATTAATTTATTTCATAGTGGCAAGAGTCCATGAGCTAGTGACGTATGGGATATACATTTCTACCAGGAGGGGGCAAAGTTTCACAAACCTCGAAATGCCTATAAAGACACCTCTCACCACACACATACTTCAGTTTTAACGTATAGCCAATTAGTGAGGTGTAAAAAGCATACAAAAAAGAAAAAAATAATGTGCTTTTATACAAAAAAATCATAACCACCAAAAATAGGGTGAGTCTCATGGACTCTTGCAACTATGAAAGACATTAATTTATCAAGTGATTTCTTACATAAATTATGTTTTCTTTCATGTAAGTGGCAAGAGTCCATGAGCTAGTGACGTATGGGATACAATACCCAAGATGTGGAAATCCACAGAGTCACTAGAGAGGGAGAGATAAAATAACAACAGCTACTTCCGCTGAAAAAATTAAATCCAAATAATAAATACGTTTTCTTAAATTTCAAAAAACTCAAATCATAGGCAAAAGGAATCAAACTGAGACAGCTGCTTGAAGAACTTTTCTACCAAAGACTGCTTCAGAAGAAGCAAATACATCAAAATGATAAAATTTAGTAAATGTATGCAAAAAAACAAAACAAGCTGCTGCTTTGCAAATCTGATCAACTGAAGCTTCATTCTTAAAAGTCCAAGAAGTGGCAACTGATCTGGTAGAATGAGCTGTAATTCTCTGATGCAGAGACTGCCCCGCCTCCAAATAAGCCTTGTGAATCAAAAGTTTCAACCAAGATGCCAAAGAAATGGCAGAGGCTTTCTGACCTCTCCTGGAACCAGAGAAAATAACAAATAGACTAGAAGTCTTTCTGAAATCCTTAGTAGCTTCAACATAGTAATTCAAAGCTCTTACCACATCCAAAGAATTAATAGATCTCTCAAGAGAAATCTTAGGATTAGGACACAAGGAAGGAACAACAGTTTCCCTACTAATGTTGTTAGAATTCACAACTTTAGGCAAAAATGTAAACAAAGTCCGTAAAACCGCTTTATCTTGATGAAATATCAGATAAGGAGACTTACAAGAGAGAGACGACAACTCAAAAACTATTCTAGCAGAAGAGATAGCCAAAAGAAATAACACTTTCCAAGAAAGTAGTTTAATATCCAAAGAAGGGATAGGCTCAAAAGGAGAAGCCTGCAAAATCCTTAAAACCAAATTAAGACTCCAAGGAGGAGAAATAGACTTAATAACAGGTTTGATATGAACCAAAGCCTGAACAAAACAGTGAATATCAGGAAGCTTAGCAATCTTTCTATGAAATAAGAAATATATAATAAGAAAGAGCAGAGATTTGTCCCTTCAAAGCATTTGCAGACAAACCCTTATCCAAACCATCCTAAAGAAACTAAAATCCGAGGAATTCTAAAAGAATGCCAAGAAAAATTATGAGAGGAGCACCATGAAAAATAGGTTTTCCACACCCGATAATAAATCTTCCTTGAAACAGACTTACATGCCTGTAACATAGTGTTAATTACCGAGTCAGAGAAACCTCTATGACTAAGAACTAAGCATTCAATTTCCATACCTTCAAATTTAGAGATTTGAGAACCTGATGGAAAAACGGCCCTTGAGACAGAAGGTCTGGCCTTAAAGGAAGTGGCAACTGGACATCCAGACAATATCCGCATACAAAAAACTGTGAGGCCATGCAGGTGCTATCAGAAACACATGATCTTGGAGATACCCCTTGGGAGAAGAACTAGAGGTGGAAAAATGTAAGCAGGTTGGTAAAACCAAGGAACTGCCAAAGCATCCACCATCTCTGCATGAGGATCCTTGGATCTGGAAGGATATCTGGGAAGTTTCTTGTTCAAACGAGAGGCCATCAGATCTATTTCTGGAAGACCTCACACATCTGAACAATCTGATGAAACACATCCGGATGGAGAGACCACTCCCCTGGATGCAAAGTCTGACGACTTAGATAATCCGCTTCCCAATTGTCTACACTTGGAATATGAATCGCAGTAGTTAGACAAGAGTTGGACTCTGCCCAAGAAAGCATTTGAGTTACTTCCTTCATTGCTAAAGAACTGCGAGTCCCTCCCTGATGATTGACATATGCCACTGTTGTGACATTGTCTGTCTGAAAACGAATGAAAAGTTCTCTCTTTAATAGAGGCCAAGCCTGAAGAGCTCTGAAGATAGCACGGAGTTCTAAAATGTTGATTGGTAACCTCGCCTCTTGAGGTTTCCAAAGCCCTTGTGCTGTCAGAGACCCCCAGACAGCTCACCAACCTGAAAGACTTGCATCTGTTGAGATCACAGTCCAGGAAGGGCGAACAAAAGAGGCCCCTTGAATAATCTGATTATGCTGGGATTTAAGTATATCAACTCTGATATAATCCCTGCACCACTGATTTAGCATGCAAAGCTGCAGAGGTCTCATATGAAAACAAGCAAAGGGGATTGTGTCCGATGCTGCAGTCATAAGACCTAAAACTTTCATGCACATAGCCACTGAAGGGAATGGTTGAAACTAAAGGTTTAGACAAGCTAAAACCAATTTCATTTGCCTCTTGTCTGGACACTAAATCTATCTGGAAACCTAAAAACGTGATCTTTGATTGAGGAATCAAGAAACTCTTTTGTAAATTGATCCTCAAACCATGCCTTTGAAGAAACAACACTAGTTGTTTTGTGTAAGATTCTGCTAAATGAAAAGACTTAGCTAGTACCAAGATATCGTCCAAATAAGGAAACACTGCAATACCCTGCTCTCTGATTACAGATAGAAGGGCACAGAGAACCTTTGAAAAGATTCTTGGAGCTGTCGCTAGGCCAAATGGAAGAGCAAAAAACTGGTAATGCTTGCCTAGAAAAGAGAATCTCAGAAACCAATAGTGGTCTGGATGAATGGAAACATGAAGATAAGCATCCTGTAAGTCTATTGTGGACATAAAATGGCCTTGAACAAAAGGCAGAGTAGTCCTTATAGTCACCATCTTGAAAGTTGGGACTCAATTTAAAAGTTTCAGATCCAAAACTGGTCTGAAAGAATTCTCTTTCTTTGGGACAATGAATAGATTTGAATAAAACCCCAAACCCTGTTCCTGTAGAGGAACCAGAACAATCACCCCTGAAAGCTCTAGATCTGAAACAAATTTCAGAAAAGCCGGATCTTTCACAGGATTTGTTGGGAGTATGTGAAAGAAAGAATCTTCTCACAGGAGGCCCTATTTTGAATCCTATTCGATACCCTTGAGACACAATATTCTGAATCCACTGATTCTGAACAGAACCTGACCAAATTTCCTGAAACAATTTCAATCTGCCCCCAAACTAGATTGAGGGCCGCACCTTCATGCAGTCTTGGGGGCTGGATTTGTTTTTTTATAAGGCTTGGTTTTATTCCAATTTGAGGATGGTTTCTAATTGGAACCAGAGGCCTTAGGGGAAGGAGTAGACTTTTGTTCCTTATTCTGACGAAAGGAATTAAAACGATTAGGAGCCTTGAATTTACCCTTATATTTTTTATCTTGAGGTAAGAAAACTCCCTTCCCAACAGTAATAGTGGAAATAATAGAATCTAATTGAGAACCAAATAAATTCTTACCCTGGAAAGATAGAGATAGTAATCTAGATTTGGACACCATGTCAGCATTCCAAGATTTAAGCCATAAAGCTCTTCTGGCTAAAATAGCTAAAGACATAGCTTTAACATCAATCTTAATAATGTCAAATATAGCATCACAAATGAAATGATTAGCATGTTGAAGAAAAAGAATAATGCTGGACAAATCATGATCTTCTACCTGCCGTGCTAAACTATCCAACTAAAAAGTTGAAACAGCAGCCACATCAGCCATTGACATAGCAGGTCTAAGAATATAGCCAGAATGTAAATATGCTCTTCTAAGATAAGATTCAATCTTCCTATCCAAAGGATCCTTAAAAGAAGTACTATCTTCCATAGGAATAGTAGTACATTTGGCAAGATTGGAAATAGCCCCATCAACCTTAAGAACTTTTTCCCAAAACTCTAAATTAGCCACAGGTAAAGGATACAACTTCTTAAACCTAGAAGAAGGATTGAAAGAAGAACCAGGCTTAGACCATTCCTTAGTAATCATATCAGAAACAGCATCTGAAACAGGAAAAACATAATTTATGTAAGAACTTACCTGATAAATGAATTTCTTTCATATTGGCAGGAGTCCATGAGCTAGTGAAGTATGGGATATACAATCCTACTAGGAGGGGCAAAGTTTCCCAAACCTCAAAATGCCTATAAATACACCCCTCACCACACCCACAATTCAGTTTAATGAATAGTCAAGAAGTGGGGTGATAAAGAAAGGAGTAAAAAGCATAAACAAAGGAATTTGGAAATAATTGTGCTTTATACAAAAAAATCATAACCACCAAAAAAAGGGTGGGCCTCATGGACTCTTGCCAATATGAAAGAAATGAATTTATCAGGTAAGTTTTTACATAAATTATGTTTTCTTTCATGTAATTGGCAAGAGTCCATGAGCTAGTGACGTATGGGATAGCAATACCCAAGATGTGGAACTCCAAGCAAGAGTCACTAGAGAGGGAGGGATAAAAAATAAAAAACATAATTTATGTAAGAACTTACCTGATAAATTCATTTCTTTCATATTAACAAGAGTCCATGAGCTAGTGACGTATGGGATATACATTCCTACCAGGAGGGGCAAAGTTTCCCAAACCTTAAAATGCCTATAAATACACCCCTCACCACACCCACAAATCAGTTTAACGAATAGCCAAGAAGTGGGGTGATAAGAAAAAGTGCGAAGCATATAAAATAAGGAATTGGAATAATTGTGCCTTATACAAAAAAATCATAACCACCACAAAAAAGGGTGGGCCTCATGGACTCTTGTTAATATGAAAGAAATGAATTTATCAGGTAAGTTCTTACATAAATTATGTTTTCTTTCATGTAATTAACAAGAGTCCATGAGCTAGTGACGTATGGGATAATGACTACCCAAGATGTGGATCTTTCCACACAAGAGTCACTAGAGAGGGAGGGATAAAATAAAGACAGCCAATTCCTGCTGAAAATAATCCACACCCAAAATAAAGTTTAACAAAAAACATAAGCAGAAGATTCAAACTGAAACCGCTGCCTGAAGAACTTTTCTACCAAAAACTGCTTCAGAAGAAGAAAATATATCAAAATGGTAGAATTTAGTAAAAGTATGCAAAGAAGACCAAGTTGCTGCTTTGCAGATCTGGTCAACCGAAGCTTCATTCCTAAACGCCCAGGAAGTAGATACTGACCTAGTAGAATGAGCTGTAATTCTTTGAGGCGGAGTTTTACCCGACTCAACATAGGCAAGATGAATTAAAGATTTCAACCAAGATGCCAAAGAAATGGCAGAAGCTTTCTGGCCTTTCCTAGAACCGGAAAAGATAACAAATAGACTAGAAGTCTTACGGAAAGATTTCGTAGCTTCAACATAATATTTCAAAGCTCTAACAACATCCAAAGAATGCAATGATCTCTCCTTAGAATTCTTAGGATTAGGACATAATGAAGGAACCACAATTTCTCTACTAATGTTGTTGGAATTCACAACTTTAGGTAAAAATTCAAAAGAAGTTCGCAACACCGCCTTATCCTGATGAAAAATCAGAAAAGGAGACTCACATGAAAGAGCAGATAATTCAGAAACTCTTCTAGCAGAAGAGATAGCCAAAAGGAACAAAACTTTCCAAGAAAGTAATTTAATGTCCAATGAATGCATAGGTTCAAACGGAGGAGCTTGAAGAGCTCCCAGAACCAAATTCAAACTCCAAGGAGGAGAAATTGACTTAATGACAGGTTTTATACGAACCAAAGCTTGTACAAAACAATGAATATCAGGAAGAATAGCAATCTTTCTGTGAAAAAGAACAGAAAGAGCAGAGATTTGTCCTTTCAAAGAACTTGCGGACAAACCCTTATCCAAACCATCCTGAAGAAATTGTAAAATTCTCGGTATTCTAAAAGAATGCCAAGAAAAATGATGAGAAAGACACCAAGAAATATAAGTCTTCCAGACTCTATAATATATCTCTCGAGATACAGATTTACGAGCCTGTAACATAGTATTAATCACGGAGTCAGAGAAACCTCTATGACCAAGAATCAAGCGTTCAATCTCCATACCTTTAAATTTAAGGATTTCAGATCCGGATGGAAAAAAGGACCTTGTGACAGAAGGTCTGGTCTTAACGGAAGAGTCCATGGCTGGCAAGATGCCATCCGGACAAGATCCGCATACCAAAACCTGTGAGGCCATGCCGGAGCTATTAGCAGAACAAACGAGCATTCCCTCAGAATCTTGGAGATTACTCTTGGAAGAAGAACTAGAGGCGGAAAGATATAGGCAGGATGATACTTCCAAGGAAGTGATAATGCATCCACTGCCTCCGCCTGAGGATCCCGGGATCTGGACAGATACCTGGGAAGTTTCTTGTTTAGATGAGAGGCCATCAGATCTATCTCTGGGAGCCCCCACAATTGAACAATCTGAAGAAATACCTCTGGGTGAAGAGACCATTCGCCCGGATGCAACGTTTGGCGACTGAGATAATCCGCTTCCCAATTGTCTACACCTGGGATATGAACCGCAGAGATTAGACAGGAGCTGGATTCCGCCCAAACCAAAATTCGAGATACTTCTTTCATAGCCAGAGGACTGTGAGTCCCTCCTTGATGATTGATGTATGCCACAGTTGTGACATTGTCTGTCTGAAAACAAATGAACGATTCTCTCTTCAGAAGAGGCCAAAACTGAAGAGCTCTGAAAATTGCACGGAGTTCCAAAATATTGATCGGTAATCTCACCTCCTGAGATTCCCAAACTCCTTGTGCCGTCAGAGATCCCCACACAGCTCCCCAACCTGTGAGACTTGCATCTGTTGAAATTACAGTCCAGGTCGGAAGAACAAAAGAAGCCCCCTGAATTAAACGATGGTGATCTGTCCACCACGTTAGAGAGTGTCGAACAATCGGTTTTAAAGATATTAATTGAGATATCTTCGTGTAATCCCTGCACCATTGGTTCAGCATACAGAGCTGAAGAGGTCGCATGTGAAAACGAGCAAAGGGGATCGCGTCCGATGCAGCAGTCATAAGACCTAGAATTTCCATGCATAAGGCTACCGAAGGGAATGATTGTGACTGAAGGTTTCGACAAGCTGTAATCAATTTTAGACGTCTCTTGTCTGTTAAAGACAGAGTCATGGACACTGAATCTATCTGGAAACCCAGAAAGGTTACCCTTGTTTGAGGAATCAAAGAACTTTTTTTTAGTAAATTGATCCTCCAACCATGATCTTGAAGAAACAACACAAGTCGATTCGTATGAGACTCTGCTAAATGTAAAGACGGAGCAAGTACCAAGATATCGTCCAAATAAGGAAATACCACAATACCCTGTTCTCTGATTACAGACAGAAGGGCACCGAGAATCTTTGTGAAAATTCTTGGAGCTGTAGCAAGGCCAAACGGTAGAGCCACAAATTGGTAATGCTTGTCTAGAAAAGAGAATCTCAGGAACTGATAATGATCTGGATGAATCGGAATATGCAGATATGCATCCTGTAAATCTATTGTGGACATATAATTCCCTTGCTGAACAAAAGGCAATATAGTCCTTACAGTTACCATCTTGAACGTTAGTATCCTTACATAGCGATTCAATAATTTTAGATCCAGAACTGGTCTGAAGGAATTCTCCTTCTTTGGTACAATGAAGAGATTTGAATAAAACCCCATCCCCTGTTCCGGAACTGGAACTGGCATAATTACTCCAGCCAACTCTAGATCTGAAACACAATTCAGAAATGCTTGAGCTTTCACTGGATTTACTGGGACATGGGAAAGAAAAAATCTCTTTGCAGGAGGTCTCATCTTGAAACCAATTCTGTACCCTTCTGAAACAATGTTCTGAATCCAAAGATTGTGAACAGAATTGATCCAAATTTCTTTGAAAAAACGTAACCTGCCCCCTACCAGCGGAACTGGAATGAGGGCCGTACCTTCATGTGAACTTAGAAGCAGGCTTTGCCTTTCTAGCAGGCTTGGATTTATTCCAGACTGGAGATGGTTTCCAAACTGAAACTGCTCCTGAGGACGAAGGATCAGGCTTTTGTTCTTTGTTGAAACGAAAGGATCGAAAACGATTGTTAGCCCTGTTTTTACCTTTAGACTTTTTATCCTGTGGTAAAAAAGTTCCTTTCCCACCAGTAACAGTTGAAATAATAGAATCCAACTGAGAACCAAATAATTTGTTTCCCTGGAAAGAAATGGAAAGTAGAGTTGATTTAGAAGCCATATCAGCATTCCAAGTCTTAAGCCATAAAGCTCTTCTGGCTAAGATAGCCAGAGACATAAATCTAACATCAACTCTAATAATATCAAAAATGGCATCACAGATGAAATTATTAGCATGCTGGAGAAGAATAATAATATCATGAGAATCACGATTTGTTACTTGTTGCGCTAGAGTTTCCAACCAAAAAGTTGAAGCTGCAGCAACATCAGCCAATGATATAGCAGGTCTAAGAAGATTACCTGAACATAGATAAGCTTTTCTTAGAAAAGATTCAATTTTTCTATCTAAAGGATCCTTAAACGAGGTACCATCTGATGTAGGAATGGTAGTACGTTTAGCAAGGGTAGAAATAGCCCCATCAACTTTAGGGATTTTGTCCCAAAATTCTAACCTGTCAGGCGGAACAGGATATAATTGCTTAAAACGTTTAGAAGGAGTAAATGAATTACCCAATCTATCCCATTCCTTAGCAATTACTGCAGAAATAGCATTAGGAACAGGAAAGACTTCTGGAATAACCGCAGGAGCTTTAAAAACCTTATCTAAACGTATAGAATTAGTATCAAGAGGACTAGAATCCTCTATTTCTAAAGCAATTAGTACTTCTTTAAGTAAAGAGCGAATAAATTCCATCTTAAATAAATATGAAGATTTATCAGCATCAATCTCTGAGACAGAATCCTCTGAACCAGAAGAGTCCAAAGAATCAGAATGATGGTGTTCATTTAAAAATTCATCTGTAGAAAGAGAAGATTTAAAAGACTTTTTACGTTTACTAGAAGGAGAAATAACAGACAAAGCCTTCTTTATGGATTCAGAAACAAAATCTCTTATGTTATCAGGAACATTCTGCACCTTAGATGTTGAGGGAACTGCAACAGGCAATGGTACATCACTAAAGGAAATATTATCTGCATTAACAAGTTTGTCATGACATTTAATACAAACAACAGCTGGAGGAATAGCTACCAAAAGTTTACAGCAGATACACTTAGCTTTGGTAGATCCAGCAGGCAGAGGTTTTCCTGTAGTATCTTCTGGCTCAGATGCAACGTGAGACATCTTGCAATATGTAAGAGAAAAAACAACATATAAAGCAAAATAGATCAAATTCCTTATAAGACAGTTTCAGGAATGGGAAAAAAATGCCAAACATCAAGCTTCTAGCAACCAGAAGCAAATGAAAAATGAGACTGAAATAATGTGGAGACAAAAGCGACGCCCATATTTTTTGGCGCCAAAAAAGACGCCCACATTATTTGGCGCCTAAATGCTTTTTGCGCCAAAAATGACGCAACATCCGGAACGCCGACATTTTTGGCGCAAAATAACGTCAAAAAATGACGCAACTTCCGGCGACACGTATGACGCCGGAAACGGAAATGAATTTTTGCGCCAAAAAAGTCCGCGCCAAAAATGACGCAATAAAATGAAGCATTTTCAGCCCCCGCGAGCCTAACAGCCCACAGGGAAAAAGTCAAATTTTTGAGGTAAGAAAAAATATGATAATTAAAGCATAATCCCAAATATGAAACTGACTGTCTGGAAATAAGGAAAGTTGAACATTCTGAGTCAAGGCAAATAAATGTTTGAATACATATATTTAGAACTTTATAAATAAAGTGCCCAACCATAGCTTAGAGTGTCACAGAAAATAAGACTTACTTACCCCAGGACACTCATCTACATGTTTGTAGAAAGCCAAACCAGTACTGAAACGAGAATCAGTAGAGGAAATGGTAAATATAAGAGTATATCGTCGATCTGAAAAGGGAGGTAAGAGATGAATCTCTACGACCGATAACAGAGAACCTTATGAAATAGACCCCGTAGAAGGAGATCACTGCATTCAATAGGCAATACTCTCCTCACATCCCTCTGACATTCACTGCACGCTGAGAGGAAAACCGGGCTCCAACTTGCTGCGGAGCGCATATCAACGTAGAATCTAGCACAAACTTACTTCACCACCTCCCTTGGAGGCAAAGTTTGTAAAAACTGATTTGTGGGTGTGGTGAGGGGTGTATTTATAGGCATTTTAAGGTTTGGGAAACTTTGCCCCTCCTGGTAGGAATGTATATCCCATACGTCACTAGCTCATGGACTCTTGTTAATTACATGAAAGAAACAGCCATTTCCGCTGAGAAAAATTAATCCACAACCCAAATCATAAGTTTAGTCTCATAATTGAAAAGAAAAAACTTAAATTAAAAGCAGAAGAATCAAACTGAAACAGCTGCCTGAAGAACTTTTCTACCAAAAACTGCTTCCGAAGAAGAAAATACATCAAAATGGTAGAATTTAGTAAATGTATGCAAAGAAGTTGCTGCTTTGCAAATTTGATCAACTGAAGCTTCATTCTTAAAAGCCCAAGAAGTGGAAACTGATCTAGAAGAATGAGCTGTAATTCTATGAGGCGGGGTTTTACCCAACTC
Organism: Bombina bombina; assembly: GCF_027579735.1. NCBI lineage: Eukaryota > Metazoa > Chordata > Amphibia > Anura > Bombinatoridae > Bombina > Bombina bombina. The sequence continues at coordinate 73,085,863 of NC_069509.1, forward strand.
CAAATAAGCTTGATGAATAAAAAGCTTTAACCATGATGACAAAGAAACGGCAGAAGCCTTCTGACCTTTCCTGGAACCAGAAAAGATAACAAATAGACTAGAAGTCTTCCTGAAATCTTTAGTAGCTTCAACATAATATTTCAGAGCTCTCACCATATCCAAAGATCTCTCCAATGAAGGGACAACAATTTCTCTATTAATGTTGTTGGAATTCACAACCTTAGGTAAGAATTTAAATGAAGTCCGCAAAAATGCCTTATCTTGATGAAAAATTAGAAAAGGAGATTCACAAGAGAGAGCAGATAATTCAGAAATTCTTCTAGCAGAAGAGATGGCCAAAAGGAACAACACTTTCAAAGAAAGTAGTTTAATGTCCAAAGAATGCATAGGTTCAAATGGAGGAGCCTGTAAAGCCTTCAAAACCAAATTAAGACTCCAAGGAGGAGAGATTGATTTAATGACAGGCTTGATACGAACCAAAGCCTGAACAAAACAGTGAATATCAGGAAGTTTAGCAATTGTTCTGTGGAATAAAACAGAAATTGCAGAGATGTGTCCTTTCAAGGAACTTGCAGACAAACCTTTATCCAAACCATCCTGAAGAAACTGTAAAATTCTAGGAATTCTAAAGGAATGCCAAGAAAATTTATGAGAAGAACACCATGAAATGTAAGTCTTCCAAACTCAATAATAAATCTTTCTAGAAACAGATTTACGAGCCTGTAACATAGTATTAATCACTGAGTCAGAGAAACCTCTATGACTAAGCACTAAGCGTTCAATTTCCATACCTTCAAATTTAATGATTTGAGATCCTGATGGAAAAATGGACCTTGAAATAGAAGGTCTGGCCTTAAGGGAAGTGGCCAAGGTTGGCAACTGGACATCCGAACAAGATCCGCATACCAAAACCTGTGAGGCCATGCTGGAACCACAAGCAGCACAAACAATTGCTCCGTGATGATTTTCGAGATCACTCTTGGAAGAAGAACTAGAGGCAGGAAAATATAAGCAGGTTGATAACACCAAGGAAGTGTCAATGCATCCACTGCTTCTGCCTGAGGATCCCTGGACCTGGACAGGTACCTGGGAAGTTTCTTGTTTAGATGAGATGCCATCAGATCTATTTCTGGAAGCCCCCACATCTGAACAATTTGAGAAAACACATCTGGGTGGAGAGACCATTCTCCTGGATGTAAAGTCTGAGGACCGAGATAATCAGCTTCCCAATTGTCTATACCTGGGATATGAACCGCAGAAATTAGACAAGAGCTGGATTCCGCCCAAACAAGTATCCGGGATACTTCTTTTATAGCTTGACTGTGAGTCCCACCCTGATGATTGATATATGCCACAGTTGTGACATTGTCTGTCTGAAAACAAATGAACGGTTCTCTCTTCAACAGAGGCCAAAACTGAAGAGTCCTGAGAATCGCACGGAGTTCCAAAATATTGATTAATAATCTCTCTTGAGATTTCCAAACTCCTTGTGCTGTCAGAGATCCCCAAACAGCTCCCAACCTGAAAGACTCATATCTGTTGTGATCACAATCCAGGTTGGACGAATGAAAGAGGCCCCTAGAATTATACAATGGTGATCTAACCACCAAGTCAGAGAAAGTCGAACATTGGGATTTAAGAATATTAATTGTGATATCCTTGTATAATCCCTGCACCACTGGTTCAGCATACAAAGCTGGAGAGGTCTCATATGAAAACGAGCAAAGGGGATAGCGTCCGATGCTGCAGTCATAAGACCTAAAACTTCCATGCACATAGCTACTGAAGGGAATGACTGAGACTGAAGGTTTCGACAGGCTGCAACCAATTTTAAATGTCTCTTGTCTGTTAGAGACAAAGTCATGGACACTGAATCTATCTAGAAACCTAAAAAGGTTACCCTTGTTTGAGGAATCAATGAACTTTTTGGTAAATTGATTCTCCAACTATGTCTTTGATGAAACACTAGTTGATTAACGTGAGATTCTGCAGAATGTAAAGACTGAGCGAGTACCAAGATATCGTCCAATTAAGGAAACACCGCAATACCCCGCTCTCTGATTACAGAGAATAGGGCACAGAGAACCTTTGAAAAGATTCTTGGAGCTGTTGCTAGGCCAAAAGGAAGAGCAACAAATTGGTAATGCTTGTCTAGAAAAGAGAATCTCAGGAACTGATAGTGATCCGGATGAATCGGAATATGAAGATATGCATCCTGTAAGTCTATTGTGGACATATAATGCCCTTGCTGAACAAAAGGCAGAATAGTCCTTATAGTCACCATTTTGAAAGTTGGTACTCTTACATATCGATTCAAAATCTTTAGATCCAGAACTGGTCTGAATGAATTTTCTTTCTTTGGGACAATGAAAAGATTTGAATAAAACCCCAGACCCTGTTCCTGAAACGGAACTGGTATGAATACCCCTGATAATTCATGGTCTGAAACACACTTCAGGAAAGCCTGAGCCTTTCCTGGGTTCGCTGGAATGCGTGAGAGAAAAAATCTTTTCACAGGCGGTCTTACTCTGAAACCTATTCTGTACCCCTGAGAGACAATACTCTGAGTCCAATGATTTCGGACTGAATTGATCCAAACATCTTTGAAAAAATGTAATCTGCCCCCTACCAGCTGAGCTGGAAAGAGGGCCGCACCCTCATGCGGTCTTGGGGGCTGGCTTTGATCTTTTAAATGGCTGGGATTTATTCCAATTTGAGGAAGGCTTAAAATTGGAAACAGATTCCTTTGGGGAAGGATTAGCTTTCAGTTCCTTAATATGTCGAAAGGAACGAAAATGGTTAGAATCTTTAAATTTGCCCTTAGGTTTTTTGTCCTGAGGCAAAAAGACTCCCTTCCCCCCAGTGAGAGTTGAAATTATTGAATCCAACTGAGAACCAAATAATTTATTACCTTGGAAAGAAAAAGATAGCAATCTGGACTTAGAAGTCATATCAGCATTCCAAGATTTAAGCCATAAAGCTCTTCTAGTTAAAATAGCTAAATACATATATCTGTAAGGACAGAAGAAAAAAAGAGGCGCCTTATGGGACAGTATCGTGGTGTCGCTAGGGTGCAAGAAACGACGGGCAGCACACACAGATGGCAAGATACTCACAAGTGAGATGGCATATGCGTATGCCAAACTAGACAGGACGGAACCTTAGTCGTCCGCCAGACGATCCAATAGGAAGAAGGCTCTAACACTCCAACGGTCCAATCCGCAACGGCGGAAGTATACCAACGTCAGAGACCCACAATGTTTATGGGAAGATTAACGGCTCAGAGTCTTAGGTTTAAAAGGCAGGATACCGCACCCAACATAATTTCAGAATGATGGTCAGCGAGAGCGGGGGTATCGTAGGAAAGAGTTTTATTTTAAAAAAAGTTATTATTAAAACAGTTTAAAATACAGCAACGCGTTTCTCGACCTTCCGGTCGTTTCATCAGGCTGATATTCAGATTGAAAACCCCGCTCTATTAAACATAATAATCAACCAATCACAGACCGGTCTGTTATCCACACCCATCGTAGAGCCAATCATAAATTGTGATTGGTATCTATAGTAACAGTTGCACCTGTTCTATAATCTTTGATTATAGAACAGGTGCAACTGTTACTATAGATACCAATCACAATTTATGATTGGCTCTACGATGGGTGTGGATAACAGACCGGTCTGTGATTGGTTGATTATTATGTTTAATAGAGCGGGGTTTTCAATCTGAATATCAGCCTGATGAAACGACCGGAAGGTCGAGAAACGCGTTGCTGTATTTTAAACTGTTTTAATAATAACTTTTTTTAAAATAAAACTCTTTCCTACGATACCCCCGCTCTCGCTGACCATCATTCTGAAATTATGTTGGGTGCGGTATCCTGCCTTTTAAACCTAAGACTCTGAGCCGTTAATCTTCCCATAAACATTGTGGGTCTCTGACGTTGGTATACTTCCGCCGTTGCGGATTGGACCGTTGGAGTGTTAGAGCCTTCTTCCTATTGGATCGTCTGGCGGACGACTAAGGTTCCGTCCTGTCTAGTTTGGCATACGCATATGCCATCTCACTTGTGAGTATCTTGCCATCTGTGTGTGCTGCCCGTCGTTTCTTGCACCCTAGCGACACCACGATACTGTCCCATAAGGCGCCTCTTTTTTTCTTCTGTCCTTACAGATATCTACCATCATCCTTTCTCTGGGAGTGCTGCCGTCAGATTGGGTCACCTGCGGTGGGGAATACCTTGCTCTCCCCGAGACTGTTTTCCTTCCATTGTGTTCTGTTTGTCACATGTGCGCACCTCCATAAGGACTCAATCCTTGTTTTTTCCAAATACATATATCCAACATCAATTTTGATGATATAAAAAATGGCATCACAAATGAAATTATTAGCATGTTGAAAATTGTTGCGCTAAAGTTTCCAACCAAAAAGTTGATGCCGCTGCAACATCAGCCAAAGAAATTGCAGGCCTAAGAAGATGACCTGAATATAAATAAGCCTTCCTTAGATAAGATTCAAGTTTTCCATCTAAAGGATCTTTAAAAGAAGTACTATCTTCCATAGGAATTGTAGTACATTTAGCAAGAGTAGAGATAGCCCCATCAACTTTGGGGATCTTTTCCCAAAACTCCAATCTAACAGTAGGCAAAGGATACAATTTTTTAAACCTTGAAGAAGGAATAAAAGAAGTACCAGGCCTATTCCATTCCTTAGAAATCATATCTGAAATAGCCTCAGGAACTGGAAAAACCTCTGGAATAACCACAGGAGGTTTATAAACAGAATTTAAACGTTTACTAGTTTTAATATCAAGAGGACTAGTTTCCTCCATATCTAATGTAATCAACACTTCTTTTAATAAAGAACGAATATACTCCATTTTAAATAAATAAGGAAATTTATGCTTACCTGATAAATTGATTTCTTCTACGATACGACGAGTCCACGGATTTCATCCTTACTTGTGGGATATTAACCTCCTGCTAACAGGAAGTGGCAAAGAGCACCACAGCAGAGCTGTATATATAGCTCCTCCCTTCCCTCCACCCCCAGTCATTCGACCGAAGGTTTAGGAAGAGAAAGGAAAAGCTAAAGGTGCAGAGGTGACTGAAGTTGTACAAATAAAATATAATCTGTCTTAAAATGACAGGGAGGGCCGTGGACTCGTCGTATCGTAGAAGAAATCAATTTATCAGGTAAGCATAAATTTCCTTTTCTTCTACAAGATACGACGAGTCCACGGATTTCATCCTTACTTGTGGGATACAATACCAAAGCTACAGGACACGGATGAAACGGGAGGGACAAGACAGAGACCTAAACGGAAGGCACTACTGCTTGAAGAACCTTTCTCCCAAAAACAGCCTCAGAAGAAGCAAAAGTATCAAATTTGGAAAATTTGGAAAAAGTATGAAGAGACGACCAAGTCACAGCCTTACAAATCTGTTCAACAGAAGCATCGTTTTTAAAGGCCCATGTGGAAGCCACAGCCCTAGTAGAATGAGCCATAATTCTTTCAGGAGGCTGCTGTCCAGCAGTCTCATATGCCAGGCGGATAATACTCCTCAGCCAAAAAGAAAGAGAGGTGGCCGTAGCTTTCTGACCCCTACACTTTCAAGAATAAACAATGAATAATGAAGATGATTGACAGAAATCCTTAGTCGCCTGTAAATAAAACGTCAAGGCACGGACCACGTCCAGGTTATGTAACAGACGCTCCTTCTTAGAAGAAGGATTAGGACACAAGGAAGGAACAACAATTTCCTGATTAATATTCTTATTGAAACAACCTTAGGAAGAAATCCAGGTTTGGTACATAAAACCACCTTATCAGAATGAAATATAAGATAAGGCGAATCACATTGTAAAGCTGAAAGCTCAGAAACTCAGAAAATCCTAAATTTACTCCATGAGTAACCCTTGGATTCACACCAATAAAGATATTTGCGTCATAACTTATGATAGATTTTTCTAGTGACAGGCTTACGAGCCTGTATCAAAGTATCGATGACCGAATCAGAGAATCCCCGCTTGGATAAAATCTAGCGTTCAATCTCCAAGCAGTCAGCTGCAGAGAATTTAGATTTGGAATTTGGAAAGGTCCTTGAATGAGAAGGTCCTGTCTCAAAGGAAGTTTCTAAGGTGGCAGAGAGGACATGTCCACTAGATCCGCATACCAAGTCCTGCGTGGCCACGCAGACGCTATCAGGATTACTGAAGCTCTCTCCTGTTTGATCCGAGCAATCACGCGTGGAAGGAGTGGAAATGGTGGAAACGCATAAGATAGGCTGAACGACCAAGGCACTGCCAAGGCATCTATCACTTCGGCCTGAGGATCCCTCAACCTGGATCCGTAACGTGGAAGCTTGGCATTCTGACGAGATGCCATCAGATCTAATTCCGGTCTGCCCCATTGGCAAATCAATGATGCAAACACCTCCGGATGGAGTTCCCACTCCCCCGGATGAAAAGTCTGACGACTTAGAAAATCCGTTTCCCAGTTCTCTACTCCTGGGATGTAAATTGCAGATAGATAGCAAGAGTGTGCCTCCGCCCATCGGATTATCTTCTGATACTTCTATCATCGCTAAGGAACTCCTTGTTCCCCCCTGATGATTGATATACGCCACAGTCGTGATATTGTCCGACTGGAATCTGATGAATTTGGCTGAAGCCAACTGAGGCCACGCCTGAAGCGCATTGAAAATTGCTCTCAGTTCCAGAATATTGATTGGAAGTAGGGACTCCACCTGAGTCCAAACACCCTGAGCCTTCAGGGAATTCCAGACTGCACCCCAGCCCAGAAGACTGGCGTCCGTTGTCACTATCACCCACGAGGGTCTGCGGAAACATGTCCCCTGGCAGATGATCCGGCGACAACCACCAAAGAAGATAGTCTCTGGTCTCCTGATCCAGATTTATCTGAGGAGATAAATTTGCATAGTCCCCATTCCACTGTCCGAGCATGCACAGCTGCAGTGGTCTGAGATGAAAGCGAGCAAACAGAATGATGTCCATTGCCGCTACCATTAATCCAATGACCTCCATACATTGAGCCACTGATGGCCGAGGAATGGACTGAAGTGCTCGGCAAGTATTTAGAATCTTTGATTTTCTGACCTCCGTCAGAAATATTTTCATGTCTACCAAGTCTATCAGAGTTCCCAAGAAGGGAACCCTTGTCCTTGGAACTAGTGAACTCTTTTCTATGTTCACCTTCCAACCGTGAGTTCTCAGGAAAGACAACACTGTGTCCGTGTGAGATTTTGTCAGATGATAAGTTGAGGCCTGAATCAGAATATCGTCCAGATAAGGCGCCACTGCTATGCCCTGCGGTCTGAGAACCGCTAGAAGAGACCCTAGAACCTTTGTGAAGATTCTGGGTGCTGTGGCCAACCCGAAGGGAAGAGCCACGAACTGGTAATGTTTGTCCAGGAAGGCAAACCTTAGGAACTGATGATGATCCTTGTGAATAGGGATATGAAGGTATGCATCCTTCAAGTCCACGGTAGTCATATATTGACCCTCCTGGATCATTGGTAAGATTGTTCGTATAGTCTCAATCTTAAACGATGGGACTCTGAGAAACTTGTTTAGACACTTGAGATCTAAAATGGGTCTGAAAGTTCCCTCTTTTTTGGGAACCACGAAAAGATTTGAGTAAAACCCCTGTCCCTGTTCCAGTTTTGGAACGGGACAAATTACTCCCATGGTAGAGAGGTCTTCTACACAGCGTAAGAACGCCTCTCTTTTTGTCTGGTCTACAGACAATCGTGAAAGATGAAATCTCCCTCTTGGGATAAAATCCTTGAAATCCAGTTGATACCCGTGGGTCACGATTTCCAATGCCCAAGGGTCCTGAACATCTCTTGCCCAAGCCTGGGCAAAGAAAGAAAGTCTGCCCCCTACCAGATCCGGTCCCGGATCGGGGGCCGTCCCTTCATGCTGTCTTTGTAGCAGCAGCGGGCTTCTTGGATTGTTTACCTTTATTCCAAGTCTGGTTGGGTCTCCAGACTTGGATTGAGCAAAATTCCCTTCCTGCTTTGCGGAGGAAGAGGAAGCAGAAGGTATTCCTTTAAAATTCCGAAAAGAACGAAAATTATTTTTTTACCCCTCATCTTAACAAACTTATCCTGAGGTAGGGCACGGCCTTTACCTCCAGTAATGTCAGAAATAATTTCCTTCAGTTCAGGCCCGAATAGGGTCTTACCCTTGAAAAGAATAGCTAAAAGCATAGACTTTGATGACACATCAGCAGACCATGATTTGAGCCATAACGCTCTGCGCGCTAAAATGGCAAATCCTGCATTTTTTGCCGCTAATTTAGCAATTTGGCATCTGTAATAAAAGAATTAGCTAGCTTGAGAGCCTTAATTCTATCCAAAATATCCTCTAATGGGGTCTCAACCTTCAGAGAATCTTCTAGAGCATCAAACCAAAAATCTGCTGCAGTAGTAACTGGAACAATGCAGGCTGTAGGTTGTAAAAGAAAACCCTGATGAATAAATAATTTCTTTAGAAGACCTCTAACTTCTTATCCATAGGGTCTTTGAAAGCACAACTGTCCTCAATAGGTATAGTTGTACGCTTAGCCAGGGTAGATATAGCTCCCTCCACCTTAGGGACCGACTGCCAAGAGTCCCGAATGGTGTCTGATATGGGAAACATTTTCTTAAAATTAGGAGGAGGAGAGAACGGTATACCTGGTCTATCCCAATTCTTTTTTACAATTTCCGAAATTCTCTTAGGAACCGGAAAAACATCAGTGTAAGTAGGCACCTCTAGATATTTGTCCATCTTACACAATTTCTCTGGCGGTATCATAATAGGGTCGCAATCATCCAGAGTCGCTAAAACCTCCCGAAGTAACAGGCGGAGGTGTTCCAGCTTAAATTTAAAGGACATGACGTTCGAATCTGTTTGAGATAATATCTTTCCTGAATCTGAAAGTTCTCCCACAGACAGCAATTCCCTGACCCCCAACTCAGAGCACTGTGAGGGTACATCGGAAATAGCCAATAAAGCATCAGAGGATTCAGTATTCACATTAATACCTGACCTACTGCGTTTACCCTGTAACACTGATAATTTAGATAATACCTCTGTAAGGGTAGTTGACATAACTGCAGTCATCTCCTGCAGAGTAAAAGAATTAGACGTACTAGAGGTACTTGGCGTCGCTTGTGTGGGCGTTAAAGGTTGTGACACTTGGGGAGAATTGGATGGCATATCCTGATTCTCTTCAGACTGAGAATCATCCTTAGGCACACCTTCTTTACTTAAAATATGCTTTTTACATTGTAAGGGGAGAAATTAACCTCTAAAAGATATTTATAGCCAAAAATATGTTTGATTTGAAAAAATAACCCCTGCACCTCGCCACAGCTCTGGCGCCTACCTGCCCCCAAGGTACTGCAAAATGATTCAACAACGATCCGGTTAACAAAACACCAGTTTAGGCCCAACCGGAGCTAATGCCTGCTGCCTTATCAGCCGGAGTAAAGTGCGCGTCTGAGCGAGCGAAAATAGGCACCGCCCATCATGGACGACGATTGCATAAGACTGTACAACTGCATGGGAAGCGGTTTAGTAATAAAGCCATATTAATTTTGTTTACCCCTAAGAACAACACAAAATATACAGCCATACTGCTTATTTGATCTCACATATAAAAACCGTTAAGCTGCCTCTCCAAGTGTCCCTTTATATTGCTGCTTTTAAGCCCTTATAAATGCTTAGCCCAGTACTATGTCAATAAAATAAAATAAACACAGGTTTTTCAGTAATACCCTTTGTTTACAGGACTACTGCTTACCTCTTCCCTTGCAGGGAAAAAATGTCAGCCAGTTCTGATATACCAAGTCTCCTCAGAAATAAAGGACTGAACATACCTCAATGCTGCTTGTAGCATGAAACCGTTCTCCACACTGAAGATTTCTCTTGCACTACCTTCAGAAGCTCTGTGGGAACCAATATGGATCTTAGTTACATCTGCTAAGATCATCAACCACAGGGCAGAAATCTTCTTCCATATCTCCCTGAGGAAAATAGTACACTTCTTGATTGAAGAAACTAAAACTAACACCTCATTTTACCTCTTCCTATTACTAACACAGGCAAAGAGAATGATTGGGGGTGGAGGGAAGGGAGGAGCTATATATACAGCTCTGCTGTGGTGCTCTTTGCCACTTCCTGTTAGCAGGAGGTTAATATCCCACAAGGATGAAATCCGTGGACTCGTTGTATCTTGTAGAAGAAAAGAGGATTTGTCAGTGTCAATATCTGAGGCAGGATCTTCTGAATCATATAGATCCTCATCAGAGAAAGATAAATCAGTATGTTGCCGGTCATTTGAAATTTCATCAACTCTATGAGAAGTTTTAAAAGTTTTACGTTTATTAGAAGGCGGAATGGCAGACAAAGCCTTCTGAATAGAATCAGAAATAAATTCTTTTAAATTTACAGGTATATCTTGTGCATTAGATGTTGAAGGAACAGCAACAGGTAATGAACTACTACTGATGGAAACATTTTCTGCATGTAAAAGTTTATCATGACAACTATTACAAACCACAGCTGGAAGTATAATCTCCACAAGTTTACAACAAATGCACTTAGCTTTGGTAGAATCGTTATCAGGCAGCAGGAATCCAGCAGTAAATTCTGAGACAGGATCAGATTGATACATCTTGCAAATGTAAGAGAAAAAAACATATAAAGCAAAATTATCAATTTCCTTATATGGCAGTTTCAGGAATGGGGGAAAAATGCAAAAAGCATAGCCCTCTGACAAAGAAAAAGGCCAGAGGCAAAAAGAATGGGGTTTTAAATATAGAAGATATTTGGCGCCAAGTATGACGCACAACAGAAAAATATTTTTTGGCGCCAAAAACGTCCGGAAACTAAACACTTGCGTCATAGATGACGCAACCTTGTGAAGAACTTACGAATTTTGCATCAACGGACGTAACTTCGCGCCAAAAAAATCTTGCGCCAAAAATGCCGCAATAAACATTGGCATTTTGCGCCCTTGCGAGCCTAATTCTGCCCGCAAATTTAAAAGACAGTCAATTGAAAAAGAGACTATACCCCAGGTAAGAAATAATTTTTTATAAAAAAGTATTTCCCAGATATGAAACTGACAGTCTGCAAAATAGCAAATATACTGAAAACCTGAATCATGGCAAATATAAGTACAACACATATATTTAGAACTTTATATAAATACATAAAGTGCCAAACCATAGCTGAGAGTGTCTTAAGTAATGAAAACATACTTACCAAAAGACACCCATCCACATATAGCAGATAGCTAAACCAGTACTGAAACAGTTATCAGTAGAGGTAATTGAATATGAAAGTATATCGTCGATCTGAAAAGGGAGGTAGGAGATGAATCTCTACGACCGATAACAGAGAACTTATAAAATTGATCCCCGTGAGGAAAACCATTGCATTTAATAGGTGATACTCCCTCCACATCCCTCTGACATTCACTGTACTCTGAGAGGAATTGGGCTTCAAAAAATGCTGAGAAGTGCATGTCAACATAGAAATCTTAGCACAAACTTACTTCACCACCTCCATAGGAGGCAAAGTTTGTAAAACTGAATTGTGGGTGTGGTGAGGGGTGTATTTATAGGCATTTTGAGGTTTGGGAAACTTTGCCCCTCCTGGTAGGATTGTATATCCCATACGTCACTAGCTCATGGATTCTTGCCAATTACATGAAAGAAAACCTCAGGATTAACCATAGGAGGTTTAAAAACAGTATTCAAACGTTTACTGGCTTTATTATCAAGAGGACTAGACACTTCAATACCCAAAGTAACCAGAACTTCCTTCAATAAAGAACGAATATAATCGATCTTAAACAGATAGGAAGATTTATCAAATTCAAAATCTGAATCAGGATCTTCTGAACCAGAAGAATCCTCATCAGCAGAGGATATTTCAGTATACTGTCGGTCAATACAAATTTCATCAGATTTATGAGAAGTTTTAAAAGACCTTTTACGTTTATTTGAAGGTGGAATAGCAGACATAGCCTTATCTATAGCCGCAGCAATATAATTCTTAACATCTGCAGGAATATTAGGTACTTTAGAGGTTGAAGGAACAACAGACGTTGTATTAGTACTAATTGAAACATTATCGGCATGCAAAAGCTTATCATGACAGATGCCACATAATTGGGTTGAAGAAATAACATCAGTTAATTTACAACAGACACACTTAGCTTTGATAGAACTGTGTTCAGGCAGCATGATTTCTACAGCAACATCAGAGGCAGGATCATATTGAGACATCTTGCAAAATGTAAAAAGAAAAAAAACAACATTAAAACAAAATATCCAATTTCCTCACACAGCAGTTTCAGGAATGGGAAAAAATGCTTATGCAAAAGTAGAATGCAAAAAAATAAGCATCATAGTTCTTAACATGAAGAGAACTAGAAGCAAAAAGGAAGAGGGGTACATCAGGAAATGACGCAACTCACGTCATAACAAGCGCGACTCCGCGCCTAAACAACACGCGTCAACAAAGACGCAGGAAATAACAAAACTTATGTCACCTTAGACGCACTTTTGCACCAAAAAAAATACGCAACAAGAGTGACGCCATAAAAAAACTGCATTTTGCGTCCCTGCGAGCCTAGTTTGCCCACAAAAATTTGGAAACAAAGTCAAATTGAAAAAATCTGAAACCCCAGGTAAGAGATAAAAAAATAATTATCCCAAATAAAAATTCCATACTGAAACTGATAGAAAAGGGAAATATACCTAGACCTGACTATTGGCAAATATAAGCAAATACATATATTTAAAACTTTATAACATAAAGCGCCAAACATAGCTAAGAGTGTCTTAAAATAATGATTCATACTCACTAGAAGACACCCATCCACATACAGCAGACAGCCAAATCACCTCTCCCTTCCCCTCTGATCCCTTCTTCCACATACCCCCCCCCCCCTCCCTGCTGCTCTCAATTTTTTTTTTCTGCAGCGTAGTGGTCCCGCCCCCTCCAGCGATGATCCTCCCACCCGCTCCCGCCCCCCTCCAGTGATGACCCTCCTCGCGGCCTTTCACACGCAGACACCCACCACTACTGAGCATTGTGATGGACACGTGCACAGTCTCCTACAGATCACCAGACCCTGCTTCTTACGGCCAGGTTTGTTTGTCTCGCAATGCAGTCTCTACTGCGCATGACTGCATCGGACAAACATACCTGGCCTTTTATAATATAGGATACATATATTTAAAATTTTCTTTTTAATTGGCTCTTTAAGCATAGTGTATCTGATCTTTAAGTACTGGAGTAATGCATTTGTGTTATTAGCATTATTTTTCAAAAGAAATTACATAGATAAGCACTGCAGTATGTAGAGTTAATTACACAAACCAAATTAACAAAAGAAAACAGATGCAACAGGTTGCTCATGAGAGCTTTTAGTCTAGGTGATAGTCAAAGAGTCAAATACCACGTGAGTGTCTGCTGGAATTATTCACATCACTGAAGCTGCAGTTGGTTTCTACAGGAGCACATTCATTATTTTTGGGTTATTTTACATATAAACTCATTTAATATATAGAAGCTGGTGGTAGCTGGTGGTAAAGGGCATGTAAAATGGTAGCCGAAACATAAAGGGCCAGATTACGTGTGGAGCGCAAACGTTCACTGCGGGTGTTTGCGCTCTTTGGGCTTAATCGCTCGTATTACGAGTTGAACTTGAGCCCAATTTACACTAGAATGATTACTGCGACGTCAGAGGTCAGGTTAACTGCTTTGCAAAACTAAAAAGTTGCACAAAACACAACAAAAATACATTACAAGGTAAAGTTACAAAGTCAAAGACAGACCAGAACTTGGGATCACATGATTAAGAGGACCGCCCCGAAACGTGTTTTATGTTGAACCCCATACTTTTTGGAATGTGAAATATTCATATTTTCCTTTCAGGTTAGCGCACATGAGAATATGCAAACGGTTTTGCACGAGATAAGAAGATAAGATAAAGTGTTAGGCAAAAGTCGACAATCAACATAAAAAGCAATAGTGGAAAAGAAATAATTCAAAGGTAGTGATGTCAGTTTTAATGTGGCAGCAGTACAGCCAATCACAACAACAACAGAATGCAGAGATCCCATCTCCTCTGCATTAGCAGCTGTTTTTTTTTTTGTTTTTTTTTAATCTCAGACAGTCATAACCCCCCGCTGCATCCAAACTGACAAAAAGATTTGAGACAGAGGGGCGGCCCTTATATTGATACTTAGATATTGGTACTAAACAATAATTTTAAAGAAAAACACTCTGAAGGACAATTATATAGTACAAGGTACGGTGTATTCTTTACCATCACTCTGACTAAGAGAAAACATTATGGCTATGCTGGAATAATCCACAAATTGGAGAAGCAGACAATAAGGGATAGACTAATACAGTATCAACTCATTTATATGTATATGCTTGAATGCTTACCTCATTAAAGGGACACTGTACCCAAAATTTTTCTTTAGTGATTCAGATTGAGCATGAAATTTTAAGCAACTTTCTAATTTACTCCTATTATCAAATTGTCTTCATTTTCTTGGTATCTTTATTTGAAATGCAAGAATGTAAGTTTAAATGCCGGCCCATTTTTGGTGAACAACCTGGGTTGTCCTTGCTGATTGGTGGATAAATTCATCCACCAATAAAAAAGTGCTGTCCAGAGTTTGAATCCAAAAAAAAGCTTAGATGCCTTCTTTTTCAAATAATGATAACAAGAGAACGAAGAAAATTTGATAATAGGAGTAAATTAGAAAGCTGCTTAAAATTTCATGCTCAATCTGAATCACGAAAGAAATATTTTGGGTACAGTGTCCCTTTAAGGATTGAGAGCATTAAATGTAAGTGTAAACTGTTAAACCTAAAATTAAATAAATAACTTGTATGACAGAGTTACACTATGTGTTTTTTCCTTCTCTTTTCCACAACTATTTGCTGAGAACCTCTACCTTAAAACCATACTCTGGGAGATACAAAGACCTATCATCACAGGGGGAATTGGAAGTTTCTACCAGAAAGGTGTTATCAAGAAGCTGCATTGAGTCGACTGACCAAAAGTATCCTATAAGATTCTTCTAACAAAAGAACTAACGGAGGAGAATAAGCTACAGTCCAGAGGACGATTACACCATTGGTTTTCCTGTGCGCAAACATTACCTCATATGATTGGGGTAATTTCTGGTAAGAAGATAACAATTTCTCACCTATATTATTACTTTTTGTTTCATGGACCCTAGAATTTATTACTACATGCATCTGTGCGCTGAACTATATTGATTTTAGCTCTTGAGTATTACTATTTTTAACAGTGTTAAAGGGACATTATACACTCATTTTTTCTTTGCATAAATGTTTTGCAGATGATCTATTTATATAGCCCATAAAGTTTTTTTTTTTTAAATAAATGTATAGTTTTGCTTATTTTTAAATAACATTGCTCTGATTTTCAGACTCCTAACCAAGCCCCAAAGTTTTATGTGAATACGGTCAGCTACCTTCTCCAGCTTGCTCCTGTTTGTGTAAAGGGTCTTTTCATATGCAAAAGGGGGGGGGGGGGGTTATTTGCCACTTGCAGTGGGCTTTCCAGCTACCTTTTCAACAGAGCCAAACTGACAGCTTCTAAATAAGTTTTTAAACAGTTTTATACTGGATTTTTATATCAGTATCTGTGCATCTTATTCTTTATAGTAGTGTCTATTACATGCAGTTATATGAAAATGAGTGTATACTGTCCCTTTAAGGGTTCACTGAATCTTTTTTCAGGCAGCACGATATATAATATATACTAAAAGAATACACCTATTGAGACGTTTGTTCTTCTAAGGGTAGAAATACCCTGGATAGGCATAAAAGAATACACTATACATAGATATATATATTTGATCTAAGTTTTAGCGCTGGTATTACACCTTTACTTATATATATATATATATATATATATACTGTATATATATATATATATATATATATATATATATATATATATGTGGTTCAATGAACTGAGGCACTCTCCGTAAATATCAAAGTGCATTTATTTCAACATTAGAGTGAACGTTTTCGGGCTGTGATGCCCGTCCTCAGACTCCTGAAAAAAATAACAGGACAGGCATCACAGCCCGAAAACGTTCACTCTAATGTTGAAATAAATGCACTTTGATATTTATGGAGAGTGCCTCTGTTCATTGAACCACCAATATATTTAATATTTTGAGTGCACCCCGGCATTTTTTATCTATTTTTGCGAGTGCTGGTAATTTTGGACTTATATATATATATATATATATATATTATATATATATATATATATAATGCACTTTAGTTACTTTAACTAGGAATAATATACACTGCTCAGTGAAATCTTTAATATGCAATGGATGTTTTATTGCTGTCCCTTTAACAGTATTAAAGGGACAATCTGCGCCAGAATTTTTGTTTAAAAAGATAGATAATTCCTTTATTACCCATTCCCCAGTTTTGCATAACCAACACTTGTATCTAAGTTCCTGCAGACTGCCCCCTTATTTCAGTTCTTTTGACAGACTAGCATTTAAGCCAATCAGTGCTGACTTCTAGGTAACTCCACGGGAGTGAGCACAGTGGTATCTATATGGCACACTCTAGTGCTGTCTAGCTGTGAAAAACTGTCAAAATGTCCTGAGATAAGAGGCAGCCTTCAAGGGTTTTGAAATTAGCATTTGAGCCTACCTAGGTTTAGCTTTCAACAAAGAATACCAGGAGAATAAAGCAAATTTGATGATAAAAGTAAATTGCAAAGTTTAAAATTGCATGCCCTATCTGAATCATGAAAGTTTAATTTTGACTAGACTGTCCCTTTCATGTGATGTATAGTAATCAGCTGTTACTGCAGATTTGTACTTATAGAGTGCAACAGTAAACTGCCCTCCCTTTCTTTTTTGTAGTAAACATTCTGCAGGTATTTATGTTACAAACAAAATAAGGTAGTGAGACCCACACTGTGATATCAGACAAGTAAAAGTCACCTGGAACATCTTTCAGATATATCTGATTTCTATTATTGCTTACAGTTGGTAGCAGCAGGAAATCACACAAAGCAACAGTTCCTCCTGCAGGGGAACTTTTCTCATGCAGGCTGCTGATCACATATTTAGATACTAAACGAACACCTAAAGGGACATGAATCATTGTGTGCAATATAAAAACTTTCAATATTCATTCACTTTTTGTTTCCCTAGCTGTAACATACAATGACTTTGTTAAAACTTGTGTTTCTTTCATGCTCCTTATAAAGGCCAAAAAGCAAATTCTGTAACCACAAACCTCCCAACTGTCCCTATTTGATAGTCTTGAAAAAGGACCAAATTAGGGCGCGAAACGCGTTGGAAGAAATTGGTGAGCACTTTTCTTATCTACTTGTTTATTTGTTAGCATTATTGCACTATGTCATATTTCTTTTACAGGTTTGATTAAGGGATTAAACCCAGGGTTTACCGGATATCCCTTCACCTTAAATCACAAAAACACCTTGTATTGACTTAATGAGGACACACTCAAGGAGGATTAAATAACAGATACGAGTCTTTTTTCATATTGGGATAATTTATTCATTAACTTTTCCACGTTTCACCCATTTTTTCTTTTTCTTTTTGATCACTAATTTTGATCATTTTTTTGATCACTTATTTTGATCACTGCTCTTTGATCACTGTCACATCGATTTGACTTTTAGGGATTTTACATTTTTTCTCACTGATTATTTGAACATTTCACATTGTTCATAGGAAGTGCCATTTCCCCAACCAAACGAACTTTTAGCCAATGTATTATTTCATGATATTACCTTATGTATTTTGTAATACTATTTTATGTATTTTGTGAATTTATTGTACCATGGATCCATGACTTTAACATAATCTGTCATTTATTAAATTTGTATTAACCCTGTTTAAGCCAATAGAGTTTTTTATATTTTGTACGTCACAGAGTGACTTTTTATATCTATTATTTATTAGATATTTATGATTAATAGGGTTTACACTCAGCTATATTTTGTTGATTTTATTTCCTCGGCCTCTGTTAGGCGCTCCTAGGTTTTCTAACAACATTATTACTCTTATCTAAGGGCTAGCTAGGTACCCTTTTTACCCAGGAGCCAGTAGGAACATTGTTAGAGCGCTGTGAGATATAACATCAGTATCCTATTTAAGAGGAAGTCTGACTCAGCGAAGATGGGCGCCCGGCACCTGAATAAAGAAGGCCCCGCCGTTGATTGCGGAGCAAAGGCGGCAGAAGAGGCCATGGAAGTTCGCCTCCGCAAAGATGGGCCGCTGGTACCTGGATCTTGGATGAAGAGGGCCCAACGTTAGGAATGATTTTATATTTTGGATACTCTAGGTTTTTTTTTTGTAACTTAGTGGGGTTAGTTTAGAGGGTGGGGTTTAGTTTAAAGGGAGGGATACGTTTAGTGGGGTGTTATCTTAAAGCAGTCGTCAACCGGTGCTCCATGGACCACTGGTGGTCCGCAAGAAGATGTTGGTGGTCCGTGAAACCATCAAGCAGGAATTAATCTCCTCTGATGGTGTCATCCCTGTTGTGCCGCAACTCCCTACGTGTATTGGGGTTGATTGGGTGATTATTGCTAGTTAGTATTTTGTAGGCCTTAATCAACTAACCACCCCTATACCTGTATGGGGGTTGATTAGCTGATTAGGTTAGGGCAGCTTAGGGGTTAATAGTGCATTTATCTGCGATGCCGACGAGACAATCAAAGCAGTTTTCCAAAGGTCTCTCGATGTTCTGAAGATCAGGGCATATATGGCAGCAGTGTTTGCACAATGTATAACATTGCTAAAAGTATTCTTGCAAAACCATGGCCATATAGTGCTCCAGACTCTGCATGCACCTGAGCCTACCTACCTGTTGTAAAAAAAAAAAAAAGGATTCAAAGAAAATTGTACATTTGATAGCAATAAAATTTGTTGTTGTTTTTTTGGTATACTGACATATGGTCACCATCAGCACAATGTCTTTAGTGAGTATACAAAAAGTGGTAGAGAATGCCTGTATAATAGCATTTGTATGCAACAAGATAAAAGTAGTGCGTCTCTGCAATTTGTATGAACAGATAAAGGCTACGGGTGGCTGCAGTTCATGAGTGTATAGAGCTATGAGCATCCCAGTAAATAATGATATCAACAAAGCACAAAATCAATATCTGTCTCAGTTGGACACCTGCGTTATATTGCTTCAAGGAACACAAAACACTTTGAGATCTTAATATAAAATGTTTTTTACTGCATAGTTAAAATAATACAAATGTGATATAAAACATTTATTTATGGGCTTTACACAGATGTAAAAAAAATATTTATTTATGTGCGGTTAAAAAAAATACCAATGTAAAATAAAATGTTTATATGTTGTTCATGTGCAGATGGTATAGCAAGTCATTGTAAACACATTGGGCTGGATTACAAGTGCTGCAATCAGGCTAAAGCGCATATTACAAGTAGGAATAAAAAAGTCCAATGCACGTTAACTTCAGATATTGTGATTGCGCTTACTTTTTCTCCCCATAGACTTCTATAGGGAGCGCTGTTAAAAAAAAGATTTAATACAACGCTTGTGCACTAACCCGACACTGCTTTGGACCAACTGCACTAAACCCGAAGGTAGTTATGAATACTTTAAATTCCAATGTGTGTGTGTGTATAAGTGTATACATGTGTATTTATGTGTTTATATGTGTATACATGTATGTATGTGTGCATATACATATTTATACATATAAGCACATAAATACACATGTAAACACTTATACACACACATTTATATACAGGTAGCCCTCAGTTTACGGCGGGGTTAGGTTCCAGAAGGAATGGTTGTAAATCAAAACTGTTGTAAATTGAAACCCAGTTTATAATGCAAGTTAATAGGAAGTGAGGGAGATAGGTTCCAGGCCCCTCTCAAAATTGTCATAAGTAACACCTAATAGATTATTTTTAAAGCTTTGAAATGAAGACTTAAAATGCTAAACAGCATTATAAACCTAATAAAATAATCACACAACACAGAATATATAATTAAACACAGTTAAATTAACAAAAACATTTGCTAAACAGCATTATAAACCTAATAAAATAATCACACAACACAGACTTCACTTGCATTTTCTGCAAACAGTTCTTTCTATGCATTCCAATCTGGACTGATTTATAGACAGGGAGATCTTGTTCCTATGAAAGCTGCTCGATATTTCAGGTCTGGTTAAACTGATTAATTTCAGCTTGCTTGGCTTTGCTGCAACACAAGCGGACAGCTCCACCTACTGGCTATTTTAATAAATGCACAGCTTCTCAATGTTTTCAATAGCAGTCATATGACTGGAAAAAAACATAATTTATGCTTACCTGATAAATTTATTTCTCTTGTAGTGTATCCAGTCCACGGATCATCCATTACTTATGGAATATATTCTCCTTCCCAACAGGAAGCTGCAAGAGTCCACCCACAGCAAAGCTGCTATATAGCTCCTCCCCTAACTGCCATATTCAGTCATTCGACCGAAAACATGCAGAGAAAGGAAAAACCATAGGGTGCAGTGGTGACTGTAGTTCAAATGAAAAAATTACCTGCCTTAAAGTGACAGGGCGGGCCGTGGACTGGATACACTACAAGAGAAATAAATTTATCAGGTAAGCATAAATTATGTTTTCTCTTGTTAAGTGTATCCAGTCCACGGATCATCCATTACTTATGGAATACCAATACCAAAGCTAAAGTACACGGATGATGGGAGGGACAAGGCAGGTACTTAAACGGAAGATACCACTGCCTGTAAAAAACCCTTTCTCCCAAAAATAGCCTCCGAAGAAGCAAGGTATCAAATTTGTTAAATTTGAAAAGTAGGAAGCGCAGACCAAGACTCCGTCTTGTAAATCTGTTCAACAGAAGCCACATTTAAAAAAGGCCCAAGTGAAAACCACAGCTCTAGTAGAATGAGCTGTAATCCCTTCAGGAGGCTGCTGTCCAGCAGTCTCATAAGCTAAATGAATTATGCTTTTTAACCAAAAAGACAGAGAGGCTGCTGAAGTCTTTTGACCTCTCCTCTGTCCAGAATAGACAACAAACAAGGTGAACGTTTGATGAAAACTGTAGTAGCTTGTAAGTAAAACTTTAAAGCACAAACCACGTCCAATATTGTGTAATAGACGTTCCTTCTTTGAGGAAGGATTAGGAAACAAGCATGGAACAACTATCTCTTGAGTGATGTACTTGTTAGATACCACCTTAGGAAAAAACCCAGGTTGGTACGCAGGACTACCTTATCCGTACGAAGGACCAGATAAGGAGAATCACATTGTAACACAGATAACTTGGAGACTCTACGAGTCGAGGAATTAGCTACCCAAAAGGAACTTTCCAAGATAAAGATTGATATCTATGGAACAAAAAAGGTTCAAACGGAACTTCTTGAAGAACCTTAAGAATCAGGTTTAAGCTCCATGGCGGAGCAACAGTTTTAAACACAGGCTTGGATCTAACCAAAGCCTGACCAAATGCCTGAACGTCTAGAATACCTGCCAGACGCTTGTGCAAAAAAATAGACAGAGTAAAAATCTGTCCCCTTTTAAGGAATTAGCTGACAACCCTTTTCTCAAAAACATCTTGGAGAAAAGATAATATCCTGGGAATCCAGACTTTACTCCATGAGTAACCCTTGGATTCATAACAATCAGATATTTACACCATATCTATGTTCAATTTTCCTAGAGACAGGCTTTCATGTCTGTATTAAGGTATCAATGACTGACTCGGAGAAGCCATGCTTTGATAACATCAAGCGTTCAGTCTCCAGGCAGTCCATCTCAGATTGATTCTATTTAGATGGTTGAAAGGACCCTGAGGTAGAGGGACCTGTCTCAGAAGCAGAGACCGTGATGGAAAGGATGACATGTCCACCAGATCTGCATACCAGGTCCTGCGTGGCTACGCAGGCGCTGTCAAAAACACCAAAGCCCTCTCCTGCTTGGTCTTGACCTCCGGAGGAAATCCCACTCCCCCGGAAGAAAAGTCTGACGACTTAGAAAATCCACCTCCCAGTTCTCAACACCTGGGATATGGATAGCTGATAGACAAGAGTGAGTCTCTGTCCAGTGAATTATTGTAAGACTTCTAACATCGCTAGGGAACTTCTGTTCCCCCTTGATGGCTGATGTAAGCCACAGTCGTGTATATTGTCCGACTGAGTATGATGTACCTCAGAGTTGCTAACTGAGGCCAAGTCTGAAGAGCATGGAATATCACTCCCAGTTCCAGAATATTTATTAGAAGGAGGGTCTCCTCCTAAGTCCACTATCCCTGAGCCTTCAGGGAGTTCCAGACTGCATCCCAACCTAAAAGGCTGGCATCTATTGTAACAATTGTCCCATCTGACCTGCGGAAGGTCATACCCTTGGACAGATGGACCCGACATAGTCACCAGAGAAGAGAATCTCTGGTCTCTTGGTCCAGGTTTAACAGGGGGACAAATCTGTGTAATCCCCGTTCCTCTGACTGAGCATGCATAGTTGCAGCGGTCTGAAATGTAGACGTGCAAACGGTACTATGTCCCTTGCCGCTACCATTAAGCCGATTTCATTCATGTACTGAGCCACCGAAGGGCGCGGATGGGATGAAAAAAAACACGGCAGAAATTTAGAAACTTTGACAACCTGGACTCCGTCAGGTAAATTTTCATTTCTACAGAATCTATCAGAGTCCCTAGGAGGGAAACCCTTGAGATTGGGGATAGAGAACTCTTTCCTTGTTCACTTTCCACCCATGTGATCTCAGAAATGCCAGTACTACGTCCGTATGAGACTGGGCAATTTGGATGTTTGACGCCTGTATCAGGATGTCGTCTAAATAAGGGGCCACTTCTATGCCCCGCGGTCTAAGGACCGCCAAAGCGACCCCAGAACCTCCATAAAGATTCTTGGGGCTGTAGATATCCCAAAGGAAAGAGCTACAAACTGGTAATGCCTGTCTAGAAAGGCAAACCTGAAAAACAATGGTGATCTTTATGCATCACAATGTGAGGATAAGCATCCTTCAAATCCATTGTAGTCCTCTATTGACTCTCCTGGATCATAGTTAAGATGGTACAAATAGTTTCCATCTTAAATGACGGAATTCTGAGGAATTTGTTTAAGATCTTTAGATCCAAAATAGGTCTGAAGGTTCCCTCTCCTTGGGAACCACAAACAGATTTGAGTAAAAACTCTGTCCCTGTTCCTCTCTTGGAACTGGATGGATCTCGTACACAATGTAAGAATGCCTCCTTCTTTATCTGGTTTGCAGATAATTGTGAAAGGCGAAATCTCCCCTTTTTTTGGGGGGGAATCTTTGAAATCCAGAAGATATCTCTGGGATATAAATTCCAATGCCTAGGGATCCTGGGCATCTCTTGCCCACGCCTGGGCAAAGAATGAAAGTCTGCCCCCTATAGGATCCGTTACCGGATAGGGGTCCGTTCCTTCATGCTGCCTTAGAGGCAGCAGCAGGCTCCTTGGCCTGCTTATCTGTGTTCCAGGTCCGATTGTCTCCAGACAGCCTTGGACTGAGCAAAAATTCCCTCTTGTTTTGCCTTAGAGGAAGAGGATGCCACACCTGCCCTGAAGTTTTTAAAAGGTACGAAAATTAGACTTTTTTTTTTTGCCCTTGATTTAGACCTATCCTGAGGAAGGGCATGAACTTTTCCTCCAGTGATATAAGCAATAATCTCCTTCAAACCAGGCCCGAATAGGGTCTGCCCCTTGAAGGGAAGTTAAGTAGCTTATTTATTAAAGTCACGACAGCTGACCATGATATAAGCCATAGCGCTCTGCGCGCCAGTATAGTAAAAAACAGAATTCTTAGCCGTTAGTCTAGTCAAATGAACAAGGCATCAGAAAACAAAGGAATTGGCTAGCATAAGCTTGTCAAATATATTCATCCAATGGAGTCGCTTAACTGTAAAGCCTCATCAAGAGACTCAACCCAGAACGCCGCAGCAGCAGTGACAGAAGCAATGTATGCAAGGGGCTGCAGGATAAAACCCTGTTGAATAAACATTTTTTATCCATTGGATCTAAAAAGCACAACTGTCCTCGTCAGAGATAGTGGTACGCTTAGCTAGAGTAGAAACTCTTCTCTCCACCTTAGGAACTGTCTGCCAGAAGTCCCGTGTGGTGGTAACTATTAGAAAACATTCTTCTAAAAAATAGGAGGGGAAGAGAACGGCACACCTGGTCTATCCCATTCCTTATTAAAAAAATTTTAGTAAACCTCTTTAGGTATTGGAAAAACATCAGTACACACCGGCACTGCATATTATTTATCCAGTCTACACAATTTCTCTGGCCCTGCGATTGTACACATTCATTCAGAGCAGCCAAAGCCTCCCTGAGCAACAAGTGGAGGTTCTCAAGCATAAATTTTAAATGTAGAAATATCAGAATCAGGTTAAATCATCTTCCCTGAGTCAAAAAAAAAATCACCCACAGACTAAGCATATTGTGAGGTAGTATCATACATGGTTCTTAAAGCGTCTGTATGCTCTGTATCTACCCCCAGAGCTAACTGCTTTCCTTTAATTTCAGGTAGTCTGACTAATACTGCTGCCAGAATATTATTCACCACCTTTGCCATGTCTTGTTAAATAAACGCTATGGGCGCCCTTGATGTACTTGGCGCCATTTGAGCGTGAGTCCCTGAAGCGGGAGTCGAAGGGTCTGACACGTGGGGAGAGTTAGTCGGCATAACTTTCCCCTCGACAGAATCCCCTGGTAAAAGAAACGCTATGGGTGCCCTTGATGTACTTGGCGCCATTTGAGCGTGAGTCCCTAAAGAGGGAGTCAAAAGGTCTGACACGTGGGGAGAGTTAGTCGGCATAACTACCCCCACGACAGAATCCTCTGGTGATAATGTTTTTAAAGACAAAAAATGATCTTTATTGTTTAACATGAAATCAGTACATCTGGTACACATTCTAAGATGGGGTTCCACCATGGCTTTAAAACATAATGAACACAGAGCTTCCTCTATGTCAGACATGTTAGAACAGACTAATAATGAGACTAGTAAGCTTGGAAAACACTTTAAATCAAGTTAACAAGCAAATATATAAAACGTTACTGTGCCTTTAAGAGAAACAAATTTTGTCAAAATTTGAAAAACAGTGAAAAAAAGGCAGTAAAAACAAACGAAATTTTTACAGTACATGTAATAAGGTAACAGAGCATTGCACCCACTTGCAAATGGATGATTAACCCCTTAATGCAAAAAACAGATAAAAAAAAAAAAAAAAAAAAATGACATAGACGTTTTTAAAAACAGACACAACAAACTGCCACAGCCAACAGTGGGAAGCTTCAGTTAACTGTTTCTATGCAAAATTTAAGCCAGCCATGTGGAAAAAACTTAGGCCCCAATAAGTTTTATCACCAAACATATGTTAAAAAACGATTAAACATGCCAGCAAACGTTTTAAAACACATTTTTACAAGAGTATGTATCTCTATTAATAAGCCTGATACCAGTCGCTATCGCTGCATTTAAGGCTTTACTTACATTACTTCGGTATCAGCAGTATTTTCTTAGTCAATTCCATTCCTAGAAAAATATTTTACTGCACATACCTTATCTGAAGGAAAACCTGCACGCCATTCCCCCTCTGAAGTACCTCACTCCTCAGAATGTGTGAGAACAGCAAATGGATCTTAGTTACGTCTGCTAAGATCATAGAAAAACGCAGGCAGATTCTTCTTCCAAATACTGCCTGAGATAAACAGCACACTCCGGTGCCATTTAAAAATAACAAACTTTTGATTGAAGAATAAACTAAGTAGAAAGCACCACAGACTCTCACGACCTCCTATCTATGTTGAGGCTTGCAAGAGAATGACTGAATATGGCAGTTAGGGGAGGAGCTATATAGCAGCTTTGCTGTGGGTGGACTCTTGCAGCTTCCTGTTGGGAAGGAGAATATATTCCATAAGTAATGGATGATCCGTGGACTGGATACACTTAACAAGAGAAAAGGTTGTTATTGTGAAACGGTGTAAATTGAACCGTTGTAAAACGAGGGCCACCTGTATATATATATATATATATATATATATATATATATATATATATATATATATATAATACACATACACACACATATTTAGACATATAAAAAAGTATGTGTAATACTTTATTTAATGTGTTTTTGATCTGCTTTGTGCAACATTTTTTTAGCCCTTACAGTTTACTTCAGGGGGCATATTTATGATTGTGCGAGCGGACATGATCCGATATAGCGGATCATGCCTGCTGCACATCGATAAATGCCAACAGCATACGCTCTCAGCATTTATCATTGCACCAGCAGTTCTTGTGAGCTGCTGGTGCAATACCGCCCCCTGCAGATTCGGGGTGTCAATCAACCCGACTGTATTCGATCGGCTGATTTCTGTCAATTTCTGTCGGCCGCCTCAGAGCAGGCGGACAGGTTATAGAGCAGCTGCTTCATAACTTCTGTTTCCGAAACACGGGGCATCCAGCTCCATACGGAGCTTGATAAATATGCCCCCAGGTCTCAAGGTGCACTAAATATTCTATCAAAGTTGTGGCTTGCGCTCAAGTGCAACCTATAACTTTCAACTTGTAATACAGCACAAATTAGCTTGGACGTGAAATCCATTGAAAGCAATGGCTGTGCTCGAGCAAAGCTGACCCCACTAACCCTTCTCTGGTTAGCGTGCTTTACCATAGACTTGTAATATCAAAGTGCTGCTCTAATGGTAGCACGGTCAAGCAAAACTGGTTATCGCGCACATACTATCATTAGCGCACCACTTGTAATCTAGCACATTAACGTCAAACCAGTTTTACAGTATAACGTTCCATTACCTAACAGATATAACGGCATGAGGCTTTTGCTTCTCCTGCCCAAGAGGGGAATATGAAATATCCCTACAACCTCAGAGGTATTTCTATGTCCTTTGATAGGTAAGCTTTGATCATTGAATTCTATGATTCATCAGTTAGTGTTGCACTATCTTGCTGATATACTCTGTTCTATACGTGTCTGACCACTAGCAGCATTCTCATCTCTGACCTCTTCTTTATGCCAAACAGGCCTAACTTTAGGCAAGTTACAAAGCACAGAATAAGTCTCTGAGATAAGGGGGCAGTCTGCAGATGCAAGGTAATCACAGAGGTAAGACTGGGGAACGGGTAATAAAGGGATTATCTATCTTTTTAACCCCTTAAGGACCAGCGACGTACCCTGTATGTCGCTGAACTTTTTTTGGGACTTGATTGTTTTATAGCGCGGTCTTGCCACCAGCGTTGAGACTGCTCTATTCCACAAAGCCTGCTGGAGGGAGGGCATTAATAGTGTGTTCTTGCTAGACTAATGCTATTATGTCCTGAAAAAACCCTTAACGACCAGTGACATACAGGGTACATTGTGGTCATTAAGGAGGTTAAACAATAATTTTGAAGTAGACTGTCCCTTAAATAAAAAATGCACAAACCAACAGTCACTGGACAGAGAAAGACATCTATTTATAGTCAAAGGACTGTTTCAAGAGAGAACCTCAACTCAATACACATATAGAACACTGTGGACACTTACAGATACACACTGGATATTTCTGGAAACTCTATTTTCTCAACAGTCCTTTTTTCTTAAACATATACTTATTGCCACTGATGACAGGAGTTATAAAGCTCCCAGTGGAGATGTGTCATAACGTATTAGTTGCCTCTTCTATTTCCAGTAAAGTATCTTGGGGTGATGGACAAATGCGGAACTGAATAAAAAAGGTTATGGAAGGTTATATGTCTGTGAAAAAAAGGTATTTTCCGATCTATGTCAATATGTAGTTATAGCTAAGGTTCAAGGCCCTTAAACGCTGTCCTTCAATTGATCCCAGTGCAAATGGTCCATTTAAGTTTTATAACTTGTATTATTATTTGACAAATTGTAGTTTTAGTTTGTTTTTTTCCCCAGATATGTTTTTTACACATTGGAATCACAATGGAAACTGTAATTTTGTGTTTTAGTAATGTCTAAAGGGCAGTTATGTCTAGGGAGCATCATTTTATGTTTTGTGTTTGGTTACTGTTCAGTCGCCTTTCTGTGATACAATTCACTGCCAGATACATTAACAATATATATATATAATTCCTTTGATGTCTACATAGCAAATTTAATGTGTGCTTTTCATGCATTCTATACTTTAGTGCACATTCTCAATATGTTTCTTTTCAGTAATTGCTGCTTTTATTATAATGGTGGCCAGTGATGTTTGAGGGATCAAACGCTGCCATTAAATCATCTGTATGGGCTTAATAATGAAAACTGGGTTATATTTTTTTCTAAGATGAAAATCTTTTACAAAATGCTGTAAAAGGTGTTGACGGATGTTTAAATATAATCAGAGATTCAACACAGTAATTTGGCGGCTCAAAAAAATGTTACTCCATGTAAAAACATTTACAAACACATTATTGATGCAGCTAGTACACTTAAAGGGAAAGTAAGATCTTGAGATTTATATATATATAAAATGTTTTGTTAATTGTAATGAAACAACTTTGCACTGTACTTCAGTTTAGCTCTGAAGAATATGTTTTTTAATATTATCAGAACTTGGCATGTAACTGGCTGACTTATCAAGGCTAACCCTGATACATATATGTCCTTTATTGGCTTTACCTGATAACAATTTTAAAGCAACGCATTTTATGCTGAGTTTCTAACAATGGGTAACCGTTGTCTGCTGATTCAAACCCAGATTGGCTGCTTTAAATAAGGCAAATAGTAGGTGGAGTTTGGCTATTGAGAAACAATTACAGCTAAAAAAATGCTTCTCTTTGCCTCTTTTTTGATCCAAAATAATTGTTACTGTCCCCTTAAAGGGATAGGAAAGTCAAACTTAAACTTGCATGATTCCGTTACAGCATGTCATTTTAAGACACTTTTAAATTCACTTCTATTTTCAAATGTGTTTCATATTCCAGGTATCACTTGATGAAAAAGAATACGCACATATGCTACACTAGTGGGAGCTAGCTGCTGATTGGTGCCTGCACACATTTGTCTCTTGTGATTGGCTAACTAGATTTATTCAGCTAGCTGCCAATAGTGCAATGCTGCTCCTTCAGCAAAGGATTAAACGACAATGAAGCAAATTTGATTTGTATCCAGACCTCATGGAAATTAACATACAACTGATGCACTGTATTTTAAATTTTAAGATCAGCAACTTTTAACCAAGCTCTTAAAGGGACATTCTAGTTAAAATTGGAATCCACATGGATGCATTTCAGTTTTGAATAGAAGTGTTTTAATAAATGTACAGTAAACTCTCAGTTAACCGTAACTCAAGCAACCGGGGGAAAAAAAAATTGAAGATACTGTACATTAAAATTAACACTAACTTTGCTCCACAGCTTCCTTTCTCTATAGTGGGCTCTCGAGGGTGAAAGCAAACCCTTTTAATGCCACCAGACCCTACATAACTGCTCTTGAAAGTTGTGAGCACAACACAGTCTGAGAATTAGACATCACCCTGTCACCTGGGTGCCCGGGACTGAACGGAGGCGGCATTAATATTAATTAATAATTTGCTTTTATTTACTGTATTTAAATATCAAGTAAATACAGCATTTATAGTATAGTATGGGTTATAGAACTAGTTAGGCCTATTTTTAATAGTAACTCTCAAGCAACCAGAAGCTACATTGATCCAGAATCTACAAATCCCCATGGGTGCCGGTTAACTGGTAGTTTACTGTATTATCAAAAATGCTTCTAATAAAAGTTATAGCTGTTACAAAAGTGTATTTAAGTATGCACCGTGCACCAGCATTTTAAACACAGCACATGCTCAGAGAGCCAAAGGTGCTTGTACCATCTGGTAATGACTCAATTTGTTAATTGCTGACCTGATACAAGCCCCACTGGTGCTCTGAGCAACTGCAGTGTTTAAAAATGCTGGGGGGCGGAGCTAACCATTGCACGGACCAGACGTGCAGACACAGAGCTCCTGAGTCAAATAGTTTAAAAAATACTAAATCTTGCTTACATCTAGGGATACTTTAATAAGATTCTTGGGGAACACAGCCTGGTGGGAATCCTATACAGCCTGCACCCTAAAACTGCTCCCATAAGGAATATTCAGAGCTAATTGTGGAAGCCAACTACCCATCTAAACCACCCGGCATAACCTTACCACCTACCAAGCAGGGTTATTGCCTACTACACCTCGGAGGGTCGGAGATCCGCTCCGGAGCGGCTTAGTGTCGAGGAGGGTAAAAGAGAGTGACCTGATCCGCTTGTGAGAGGAGGTGGTGGAGGAACTCAGCGGAGGGAAAGAAGAAGCTGTGTCCCTGAGACAACTTAGCACTTGAGTCTTATTGTGCACTAGAAGACATACCAGACAAGTGCTTCGTTCCAGTGTAGCGTGGTGAGATCGGGGGAGACTTGGAGGCTGAAAATAGGCGAGAGATCACTAAAACTCCCCTGGGCCTGTTTTGGCGCGAGTGGCGGCCATCTTGTGGCTCTCTCAGGGATCTGCGGTATCAGAGGCCCACAGGATTGTGACTGGACACTGCAAAATCTGAGCTGGGCAGACCACCACCACCACCCGAATCTCCCGGAGAAATGCTTTAAGGTCATAGAGGTGAAGGAAATTCTGACGCAGAGATGTTGCGACCCGTTGTATACCGGTACAGGCTGGAGACTGGGGAGGTGGCAGACAGAGACCCCAGCACTTATCAATAGCATTTTTGGCGCGAACCGCGGCCATCTAGCGGCCTCTGAGGACAGAGGAGATTGCCTTTGGAGGTGTCCACGGGTCTCCAGAGGAAAGAAGAGACTCGTCATCTGTGTAGTGAGCAGTCGGTTGGCTGCACCTGGAAAGTCATCAGAAAGGGGTTGAGGGCCCGCACGCAGGAGATCCGGTGGGGATTGTCACCTAGGCAGATCCGGAGGGGTTTGCTGGGGATTTTGTTCTCTACAAGGAATGTTTTGGAGATACAGGCATCAGTGAAGACTTGGGTGAGACCAGTGCCTTTTATTATTTGAAAAGCATAATTATATCAATATTGTCTGCTTTGCCTTCAGAGTGGGTGCACCGTATAAGATCTTAGAGTGTGGTCAGTATCAGTACAGCACTATATAACTATCTGCTGGCACTTACCTTGTCCCGGACCCACCCCCCCCTCTTCCCTGATTTACACAAGCCCACAGGTTCCTTTGTAAGGCACAGCTTATAACACAGGCCTTGCTCTTTATGCTGCATGATATTCTCCCATTGTATCACGCAGGTACAGGAAGGGCCCTCTCAGCAATTTCTGCCATAAGGGATTTGTGTTACCTTCTGAGGTGGCCCACAATCTGGTGGTGAGGGGGTCCAGGATAGTCAGAGCCTAATCCTGGTTATCTATTACCCAAAGGGCCTCTATTCTTTATTTGTACGTGGGGTGTCGCTCCTACTAACTGGCTTACACCTCTGTTACCAGCTCTGAGGCCTACCTTTCTTTAAAAAAAAAATATATATATATAATAAAAAAAAGAAAAGAAAAGAGAAGCCTAGGCAGTCCTGGGCATTACCACAGATTTGCAGTGGCACTCTTCTACTTATTTGCCCTTCAGTGGATCTACCCTATCCCTTTAATGTTTCCTGGCGGGACTATTTACTTTGTCCTATTTCTATGCTTTGCTGGAAACTGACTCTGTACAGCGCCATCTCTGATCCCTAACAGGAGCTGTAACAGAAACCTCCCTTTACAGGTCACAGTTCTCTCTTTTGATAATATAATACCTTGAATAAGAAAAAGGGGAAAAGGATCAGAAATACAATAATCTGGGTGGACACTGCTTATTTGTGTTTTTATTTTTACATTGTGTTATATTCAAAGCTGATGCGTCAGCATATGTGCCTCTGCTACCATACGCAGAGTGGAGTGTATTTATATTATTTGCATAGTCAACTGTTGTTTGTAAGCAATTAGCTACTGAGACATCAGAACCTAAGGGGGGTCTACTTCTTAATTATAATACTCTCCTACTGCATATACTGATATTTACATCTAGTTAGCCCCCAATAGGTGCTTTAACTCGTGTGCTAATTTTGTGAAAGCCCCCTTGAGACTCTCCGTTTCCGGCCCACTTGCGTGAGCTGGTCACTTCCACCTTCCCTTTCCCCTTCCTCCAGGTCGTATCCTCACTTCCCTGAGTTTAGAGGGGGCATATTAAGAATTGAGTATTGATTATTGCAGCTTGCTGAGTGGTTTTCTTACTGCGTTTGGAGATACATTTGAGACTTGAGGTTCGATCAGTATCATATATTCAGCGCAGTATTAACTCACTCACCAAGACCAACTTCCACGGTCTCAGATTATTTGCACAGTTAACTGTTATTTGTACTTTAATTTGGTGTGTTTAAGGGTACCTTACTAACATTCGGCTAGATTTAGAGTTTGGCGGCCAAAGGGGTGCGTTAGCTACGCGTGCTTTTTTTCCCCCGCACCTTTTAAATACTGCTGGTATTTAGAGTTCACAGAATGGCTGGGTTTTCAGTGCGTTAGGCTCCAAAAAGGGAGCGTAGAGCATAAGTTAACGCCACTGCAACTCTAGATACCAGCGGTGCTTACGGACGCGGCCAGCTTCAAAAACGTGCTTGTGCACGATTCCCCCATAGAAAACAATGGGGCCATTTGAGCTGAAAAAAAACCTAACACCTGCAAAAAAGCAGCGTTCAGCTCTTAACGCAGCCCCGTTGTTTTCTATGGGGAAACACTTCCTACGTCTGCACCTAACACTCTAACATGTACCCTGAGTCGAAACACCCCTAACCTTACACTTATTAACCCCTATTCTACCGCCCCCGCTATCGCTGACACCTGCATATTTTTTTAACCCCTAATCTGCCGCTCCGTAAACCGCCGCTACCTACATTATTCCTGTGTACCCCTAATCTGCTGCCCCTAACACCGCCGACCCCTATATTATATTTATTACCCCTAATCTGCCCCCCACAACGTCGCCTCCACCTGCCTACACTTATTAACCCCTAATCTGCTGAGCGGACCGCACCGCTACTATAATAAAGTTATTAACCCCTAATCCGCCTCACTCCCGCCTCAATAACCCTATAATAAATAGTATTAACCCCTAATCTGCCCTCCCTAACATCGCCGACACCTAACTTCAATTATTAAACCCTAATCTGCCGACCGAATCTCGCTGCTACTGTAATAAATGGATTAACCCCTAAAGCTAAGTCTAACTCTAACACTAACACCCCCCTAAGTTAAATATAATTTTATTCTAACAAAATAAATTAACTCTTATTAAATAAATTATTCCTATTTAAAACTAAATACTTACCTGTAAAATAAACCCTAATATAGCTACAATATAAATTATAATTATAGCTATTTTAGGATTAATATTTATTTTACAGGCAATTTTGTAATTATTTTAACCAGGTACAATAGCTATTAAATAGTTAAGAACTATTTAATAGCTAAAATAGTTAAAATAATTACAAAATTACCTGTAAAATAAATCCTAACCTAAGTTACAATTAAACCTAACACTACACTATCAATAAATTAATTAAATAAAATACCTACAATTACCTACAATTAAACCTAACACTACACTATCAATAAATTAATTAAATAAACTAACTACAATTAACTACAATGAAATAAACTAACTAAAGTACAAAAAATAAAAAAGAACTAAGTTACAAAAAATAAAAAAATATTTACCAACTTTAGAAAAATATTACAACAATTGTAAACTAATTACACCTACTCTAAGCCCCCTAATAAAATAACAAAGACCCCCAAAATAAAAAAATGCCCTACCCTATTCTAAATTAAAAAAGTTTAAAGCTCTTTTACCTTAGCAGCCCTGAAAAGGGTCCTTTGCGGGGCATGCCCCAAAGAATTCAGCTCTTTTGCCTGTAAAAAAAACACATACAATACCCCCCCCCAACATTACAACCCACCACCCACATACCCCTAATCTAACCCAAACCCCCCTTAAATAAACATAACACTAAGCCCCTGAAGATCTCCCTACCTTGTCTTCACCATGCCAGGTTCACCGATCGGTCCAGAAGAGGGTCCGAAGTCTTGATCCAAGCCCAAGCGGGGGGCTGAAGAGTGACGTCCATCCTCGGGCTGAAGTCTGGATCCAAGCGGCGGCTGAAGAAGTCCATCATCGGGATGAAGTCTTCTATGAAGCAGCATCTTCAATCTTCTTTCTTCCGGAGCCATCATCTTCCAGCCGACACGGAGCCATCCTTCTTCACCGACGGACTAACAACGAATGAAGGTTCCTTTAAGGGACATCATCAAAGATGGCGTCCCTCGAATTCCGATTGGCTGATAGGATTCTATCAGCCAATCGGAATTAAGGTAGGAAAATTCTGATTGGCTGATGGAATCAGCCAATCAGATTCAAGTTCAATCCGATTGGCTGATCCAATCAGCCAATCAGATTGAGCTTGCATTCTATTGGCTGATCGGAACAGCCAATAGAATGCGAGCTCAATCTGATTGGCTGATTGGATCAGCCAATCGGATTGAACTTGAATCTGATTGGCTGATTCCATCAGCCAATCAGAATTTTCATACCTTAATTCCGATTGGCTGATAGAATCCTATCAGCCAATCGGAATTCGAGAGACGCCATCTTGGATGACGTCATTTAAAGGAACCGTCATTCGTCGTTAGTCCGTCGGTGAAGAAAGATGGCTCCGCGTCGGCTGGAAGATGATGGCTCCGGAAGAAAGAAGATTGAAGATGCTGCTTCATAGAAGACTTCATCCCGATGATGGACTTCTTCAGCCGCCGCTTGGATCAAGACTTCAGCCCGATGATGGATTTCTTCAGCCGCCGCTTGGATCCAGACTTCAGCCCGAGGATGGACGTCACTCTTCAGCCCCCCGCTTGGGCTTGGATCAACACTTCCGAGGCTTGGATCAAGACTTCCGAGGACGGATCGGTGAACCTGGCATGGTGAAGATAAGGTAGGAAGATCTTCAGGGGCTTAGTGTTAGGTTTATTTAAGGGGGGTTTGGGTTAGATTAGGGGTATGTGGGTGGTGGGTTGTAATGTTGGGGGGGGGTATTGTATGTGTTTTTTTTACAGGCAAAAGAGCTGAATTCTTTGGGGCATGTCCCGCAAAGGGCCCTGTTCAGGGCTGGTAAGGTAAAAGAGCTTGGAACTTTTTTAATTTAGAATAGGGTAGGGCATTTTTTTATTTTGGGGGTCTTTGTTATTTTATTAGGGGGCTTAGAGTAGGTGTAATTAGTTTAAAATTGTTGTAATATTTTTCTAATGTTTGTAAATATTTTTTTATTTTTTGTAACTTAGTTCTTTTTTATTTTTTGTACTTTAGTTAGTTTATTTAATTGTAGTTATTTGTAGGTATTTTATTTAATTAATTTATTGATAGTGTAGTGTTAGGTTTAATTGTAGATACAGGGAGTGCAGAATTATTAGGCAAGTTGTATTTTTGAGGATTAATTTTATTATTGAACAACAACCATGTTCTCAATGAACCCAAAAAACTCATTAATATCAAAGCTGAAAAGTTTTGGAAGTAGTTTTTAATTTGTTTTTAGTTATAGCTATTTTAGGGGGATATCTGTGTGTGCAGGTAACTATTACAGTGCATAATTATTAGGCAACTTAACAAAAAACAAATATATACCCATTTCAATTATTTATTTTTACCAGCGAAACCAATATAACATCTCAACATTCACAAATATACATTTCTGACATTCAAAAACAAAACAAAAACAAATCAGTGACCAATATAGCCACCTTTCTTTGCAAGGACACTCAAAAGCCTGCCATCCATGGATTCTGTCAGTGTTTTGATCTGTTCACCATCAACATTGCGTGCAGCAGCAACCACAGCCTCCCAGACACTGTTCAGAGAGGTGTACTGTTTTCCCTCCTTGTAAATCTCACATTTGATGATGGACCACAGGTTCTCAATGGGGTTCAGATCAGGTGAACAAGGAGGCCATGTCATTAGATTTTCTTCTTTTATACCCTTTCTTGCCAGCCACGCTGTGGAGTACTTGGCGCGAGTGATGGAGCATTGTCCTGCATGAAAATCATGTTTTTCTTGAAGGATGCAGACTTCTTCCTGTACCACTGCTTGAAGAAGGTGTCTTCCAGAAACTGGCAGTAGGACTGGGAGTTGAGCTTGACTCCATCCTCAACCCGAAAAGGCCCCACAAGCTCATCTTTGATGATACCAGCCCAAACCAGTACTCCACCTCCACCTTGCTGGCGTCTGAGTCGGACTGGAGCTCTCTGCCCTTTACCAATCCAGCCACGGGCCCATCCATCTGGCCCATCAAGACTCACTCTCATTTCATCAGTCCATAAAACCTTAGAAAAATCAGTCTTGAGATATTTCTTGGCCCAGTCTTGACGTTTCAGCTTGTGTGTCTTGTTCAGCGGTGGTCGTCTTTCAGCCTTTCTTACCTTGGCCATGTCTCTGGGTATTGCACACCTTGTGCTTTTGGGCACTCCAGTGATGTTGCAGCTCTGAAATATGGCCAAACTGGTGGCAAGTGGCATCTTGGCAGCTGCACGCTTGACTTTTCTCAGTTCATGGGCAGTTATTTTGCGCCTTGGTTTTTCCACACGCTTCTTGCGACCCTGTTGACTATTTTGAATGAAACGCTTGATTGTTCGATGATCACGCTTCAGAAGCTTTGCAATTTTAAGAGTGCTGCATCCCTCTGCAAGATATCTCACTATTTTTGACTTTTCTGAGCCTGTCAAGTCCTTCTTTTGACCCATTTTGCCAAAGGAAAGGAAGTTGCCTATTAATTATGCACACCTGATATAGGGTGTTGATGTCATTAGACCACACCCCTTCTCATTACAGAGATGCACATCACCTAATATGCTTAATTGGTAGTAGGCTTTCGAGCCTATACAGCTTGGAGTAAGACAACATGCATAAAGAGGATGATGTGGTCAAAATACTCATTTGCCTAATAATTCTGCACTCCCTGTAATTGTAGGAAGTTTATTTAATTTATTTATTGATAGTGTAGTGTTAGGTTTAATTGTAACTTAGGTTAGGATTTATTTTACAGGTAATTTTGTAATTATTTTAACTAGGTAACTATTAAATAGTTTTTAACTATTTAATAGCTATTGTACCTGGTTAAAATAAATACAAAGTTGCCTGTAAAATAAATATTAATCCTATAATAGCTACAATATAATTATAATTTATATTGTAGCTATATTAGGGTTTATTTTACAGGTAAGTATTTAGCTTTAAATAGGAATAATTTATTTAATAAGAGTTAATTTATTTAGTTAGAATAAAATTATATTTAACTTAGGGGGGTGTTAGAGTTAGGGTTAGACTTAGCTTTAGGGGTTAAAAAATGTATTAGAGTAGCGGTGAGCTCCGATCGGCAGATTAGGGGTTAATACTTGAAGTTAGGTGTCGGCGATGTTAGGGAGGGCAGATTAGGGGTTAATACTATTTATTATAGGGTTATTGAGGCGGGAGTGAGGCGGATTAGGGGTTAATACATTTATTATAGTAGCAGTGCGGTCCGCTCGACAGATTAGGCAGGTGGAGGCGACATTGAGGGGGGCAGATTAGGGGTTAATAAATATAATATAGGGGTCGGCGGTGTTAGGCGCAGCAGATTAGGGGTACATAGCTATAATGTAGGTGGCAGCGGTGTACGGAGCGGCAGATTAGGGGTTAATAATAATATGCAGGGGTCTGCGATAGCGGGGGCGGCAGATTAGGGGTTAATAAATATAATATAGGGGTCGGCGGTGTAAGGGGCAGCAGATTAGGGGTTCATAGGGATAATGTAGGTGGCAGCGGTGTGCGGTCGGCAGATTAGGGTTTAAACATTTTTAATAGAGTGGCGGCCATGTGGGGGGACCTCGGTTTAGGGGTACATAGGTAGTTTATGGGTGTTAGTGTACTTTAGAGCACAGTAGTTAAGAGCTTTATAAACCGGCTTTATAAAACTACTGACTTTTTTCTGCGGCTGGAGTTTTGTCGTTAGATTTCTAACGCTCACTTCAGACACAACTCTAAATACCAGCGTTAGAAAGATCCCATTGAAAAGATAGGATACGCAATTGACGTAAGGGGATCTGCGGTATGGAAAAGTCGCTGCTGGAAAGTGAGCGTTAGACCCTTTAATGACTGGCTCCAAATACCAGAGGGCGGTAAAAACCAGCGTTATGAGCCTCTAACGCTGGTTTTGACGGCTACCGCCCAACTCTAAATCTAGGCCATTGTCCTGTCAATTTGCCTGTGGTGTCTACTTGGCCCTTCTCTCCACTTGACTCGGTACTTTCAGACAGACGTTAAGATCTGAAGGGTGCTCTATAGCTCAATAAGTGCCGTCATGAGGTGTCATGACTGCCTAAGTTCTTTGCTTTATCCTTTGTATAGCTGTGTCTTTTCACACTTACATAATCTCCTCCCCATCAAGCTGTTTAAATTTCCCTCCTACTCATACCAAATTGCTTGATTGTTGAATCCAGCTTCTCACCCTCAAACTTCCTTGCAACCTTTGAGACAGACGCAGCTCACCTCTCTACCAAACACAGGACCGGAACCGGCAAGCGGTGACGTCACACGCCATCGCACACGCTGCAAATCCCCAGACTCTGCAGGGGAACTACTCTGTGTCCGGACACCACTCACCCATTACTTCTATAGTAACTTTAAAAAGCGCTTCCTTCACTCCTGTACCGCAGTAAGTTACCATTATTCAACATTTACTCCAGACATGTCTCAGAACCTTTAGTTAAGATGCCTTCGTATTCAAATGCGCTAATATTTACCTAACTTCGTTATTTGTCAGTCTCAGTACCTTAAAAAGCTCAAGTGTCATTAGCTGTATTTTGCCTTTTTCTTGTACTGTTATCTGTGCTGCCAATTATGATCAGATACTATCTGTTTAACTCTTTAACCTTGCAATTGCATGTTATTATTTAAGTGGGAACCAGTTTGTCAATACTGAGTGGGGCTATATGCTCTGTGGTCTCAGCCATTGTCTCACCTATCCTTATAATAAAAGTGAACTGTATCCATTGATTCTGAACCTTGCTGCCTCCCTTCACCTATACAGAATCATTGATACTTTCACAACACTTTTAAAGCTGCAGTTGTGGTCCTAAAATTCCCTCTCTCCTTTACAGGGGTGAGATTACCTTCCACAGGCTGACAATAACAATCAAGCCTTACTATGGACCCAGCAGCCTTATTAGCTCATGTAGAGAAATTAACACAAACTGTAGATAACCTCACTACAGGGTTAAATACACTACAGTTAGAAAATTCTGCTTTAAAGCAATACATCAATGATAAAATTGATACACTCACTACAAGTATTGGTTCTAGTGAACCCCAACCTAATCCTCCACAAACATTTAGTGGTATTCGTTCAGAATTTAGGGAATTCAAAAATTCATGTTCCTTATACTTCCAACTAAAACCCAAAACATATTTCAATGATCATTTGAAGGTTCTCACCACAATCTCTTATCTGCGTGGTGAACCACGTATATGGGCTAATTTGTTTTTTGAGACCAATGACCCATTGCTGTACTCATTTGATCAGTTTTTTAAAGCAATGGGACAGCTTTATGATGATCCCTACAAACAGCTGTCTGCTGAGACAGCAATGAGGTCTCTGAGACAACATAAAAGGCCTGTGGAGGACTACATCGCAGAGTTTAAGAAATGGTCCCCAGATACACAGTGGAATGACCTCTCATTACGCAATCAATTCCGCCTAGGCCTCTCAGATACTCTCAAGGATGAGCTAGCCAGACAACCCCTCCCAGATACTTTAGAACTCCTAATAGATGCAAGCATCACTTTAGATAGACGCATCAGAGAGAGACGCTCAGAAAGGTCACACTTAGAATCATCCACTAAACATACAGCTACTACATTACCCCCACCTAAAACACCTACAAAAATTTCTGAAATTCCTATGGAACTCGGTTTCATCAGAGGTCCATTAACTCAACAGGAGAAACTAAGAAGAAAAGCTTTAGATCTCTGTATGTATTGTGGAGGGATTGATCACACTGTAAAGGACTGCTCTCAATTACAGCGTAGGAAGGGTAAGATGAACACTACAAATATATGTCTATCTGCTAAACAAACACAGTCTAATCATTGCTCCCTTCCTATCTTATTACAGTGGGATCAGCAAAGACTCAACTCACAAGCAATCCTTGACTCTGGAGCGAGCCATAATTATATAGATCACCAATTCACTACTGTAAATAAAATTCCACTTGTTAAGAAATTGGTGCCTAGTGTACTTCGATTTATTGATGGTAATGAAATAACTTCAGGACCCATCTTATACCATACCATACCATTAAGGCTCACCACACATGACCAACACACAGAGTATCTTACTTTTGATGTTATACCCTCACCTCTATATCCCATTATACTTGGTATCACTTGGTTTAAACAACACGATCCCACTATACAATGGTCAACTTCACAAGTTCTCTTTAATTCTCCATATTGTAAAGATTTGTGTCTCCATCAGGAACAAATTTTACTAGATGTTCCATTACAAATCCCCAAGGAATACATTACATTCGCTGATGTCTTTGATAAAAAAGAATCAGAGAATCTACCACCTCATAGGGTTTATGACTGCCCTATTGATCTCCTGCCAGGTGTTGATATACCTTACGGCCATATATTTCCCCTCTCAGAACCTGAGTTACAACACCTTAAAACTTATTTGGCTGATAACTTAAAGAAAGGCTTTATACGTCCTTCCACCTCCCCAGCTGGGGCTGGTATATTTTTTGTTAAAAATAAAGATCAGTCCCTAAGACCCATTATTGATTACAGAGAACTAAACAAGCGTACAATAAAAAACCGCTATCCTTTGCCTTTAATTCCCCAACTCCTTGATAGATTACAAGATGCTACTATATACACTAAATTGGATCTCAGAGGGGCTTACAACTTAGTACGTATCAAGGAGGGTCATGAATGGCTTACAGCATTCCGTACACGTTACGGCTTATTTGAATATACTGTGATGCCATTTGGCCTCTGTAATGCCCCGGCTACTTTTCAATACTTTATAAATGACATTTTTAAGGATTTTTTGGATTTATTTATGGTGATATATTTGGATGATATACTCATATTCTCTACCTCACGTACAGAACACATCAAACATGTTACCCTAGTATTAACACGGTTGAGAGAAAATTCTCTATATGTCAAACTAGAAAAATGCTTATTTCACTCCAAAGAAATAAAATTTCTAGGTTATATTGTATCACCCCAAGGTATCCAGATGGATAATGATAAGATATCGGTAATCCAAAATTGGCCTTCCCCAAAAAGTAAAAAGGATATACAAAGGTTCATGGGTTTCGCCAATTTCTACAGGAAGTTTATTAAAAAATTTGCTGATTTGACAAGACCATTAACTAACTTGACCAAATCTGATACACACTTTCGATGGAACGATGATTTAGAACAAATTTTCAACTTTTTAAAAAAGGCTTTCACTACGGCCCCTATCCTCCAATTCCCTAATTCTAAGTTACAGTATATCCTGGAAGTGGATGCATCTAATTATGCTCTGGGAGCAATCCTCTCACAGAGGTTGACTCCTAAGGACCCTCTACACCCTGTCGCCTTCTATTCACGAATACTTAATTCAGCTGAAATCAACTACCCAATTGGGGATAAAGAACTGTTAGCAATCAAGACTTCATTAGAACAATGGAGACACCTTCTGGAAGGGACCATTCTTCCAATCTTGATCTACACGGATCACAAAAATCTAGAATACTTACAATCTAATAGGACTCTTAGTGCACGGCAGGTCCGTTGGAACCTATTCTTGGCTAGGTTTAATTATCTTATCACCTACCGTCCTGCAAACAAGAACAAGAAGGCTGATGCCCTCTCAAGACACTTGGTGGACCAAGTTCCGCATCCAAACCTCTCACCCTTAATTCCTCTAGACAGGTTCTTAGCTTTAACTGTAGAACAAAACAATCAGTTCAAATCGGCACAACAGGCTGACTCAAATAAACCATTACAGGTCTTGGATTTACACACGGATGGGTTGTATTATCACCAACAACAAATCTATGTACCCAACAGTCTCAGACCAACAGTCTTAAAAACTTTACATGACTCCCCATCTGCTGGACATATGGGCATAAAGAAAACTCAAGAATTAGTCTCCAGATACTTTTGGTGGCCAACTTACCTCTCCGATATCGCGGATTACGTTAAGACCTGTATGATCTGCGAAACTACTAAAAAAGGGAGGACTCCCCCGTACGGAAAATTGATCCCCTTACCGACTCCTGACCGTCCTTGGAGAGACATAGCTATCGACTATATAGTCGACCTGCCTATCTCAGAAAGGAATAACACCATATTAGTAGTCGTGGACCTATTTAGTAAAATGGCACATTTTGTACCCTACCATAAACTCCCAACTTCTTCTGAAACCATTTCCTTAATGATCCACCATGTGTTCAAGTATCACGGACTCCCGAATAGTATCACCTCAGATAGGGGTACTCAATTTACCAGCCACTTCTGGAAACAACTTTGTCACTCACTAGGTATTTCTAGACGTCTCAGTACCTCTTTCCATCCACAAACTAATGGCCAGACTGAAAGAACAAACCAGTGCATTGAACAATACTTAAGATGTTTCATCTCAGCTAAACAAGAGAACTGGACCCAACTTCTGCCATACGCAGAATTCGCCTTCAACAATTCCATTCATTCCTCTACTAACTCCACACCGTTTTTCATTAATTATGGTTTCCATCCCTCTTTTGAATGGGATTCTATGGTCGGCAACACTTGTCCTGTTGTGAATGACCTCATCAACACTATTAGTGAATCCTTTTCATTA
This sequence comes from Bombina bombina, assembly GCF_027579735.1. Classification (NCBI taxonomy): domain Eukaryota; kingdom Metazoa; phylum Chordata; class Amphibia; order Anura; family Bombinatoridae; genus Bombina; species Bombina bombina. The sequence goes on from NC_069509.1 coordinate 73,128,895, forward strand.
ACTGCTGAAAATATTCGCATCGCCAAGGATCGGTATAAATTTCATTTTGACAAGAAAAGGATTCCCTCGCCTAAATATGCTGTAGGTGACTACGTTTGGTTATCGACACGTAATCTACATTTACCCCTTCCTTCCAGGAAACTGTCTTCCAGCTTTATTGGACCATTCCCCATCGTAAAGATTGTGAATATGAATGCTGTCACCCTCGCTTTACCAGCAAATCTGAAATCCCATCCTACCTTTCATGTGTCTCTCCTCAAGCCTTATAGACAGCTTCGTCACCATGATCCTTCTATTCCTATACTTCCTCATCTGCAGGATGCCACCCTGGAGTATGAGGTACAAGATGTGTTGGACTCCCGACGCTTTCGAGGGCAGCTTCAGTATCTGGTTCATTGGAAGGGCTATCCTGATTCTGAGGACTCCTGGGAACCGGCTTCTAATCTATCTGCCCCCCGATTGGTGGCCAGGTTCCATGAACGTTGTCCTGATCGCCCTGGACCCGATCCCCGGAGTTGATCCTTGGGGGGGGGGTCCTGTCATGACTGCCTAAGTTCTTTGCTTTATCCTTTGTATAGCTGTGTCTTTTCACACTTACATAATCTCCTCCCCATCAAGCTGTTTAAATTTCCCTCCTACTCATACCAAATTGCTTGATTGTTGAATCCAGCTTCTCACCCTCAAACTTCCTTGCAACCTTTGAGACAGACGCAGCTCACCTCTCTACCAAACACAGGACCGGAACCGGCAAGCGGTGACGTCACACGCCATCGCACACGCTGCAAATCCCCAGACTCTGCAGGGGAACTACTCTGTGTCCGGACACCACTCACCCATTACTTCTATAGTAACTTTAAAAAGCGCTTCCTTCACTCCTGTACCGCAGTAAGTTACCATTATTCAACATTTACTCCAGACATGTCTCAGAACCTTTAGTTAAGATGCCTTCGTATTCAAATGCGCTAATATTTACCTAACTTCGTTATTTGTCAGTCTCAGTACCTTAAAAAGCTCAAGTGTCATTAGCTGTATTTTGCCTTTTTCTTGTACTGTTATCTGTGCTGCCAATTATGATCAGATACTATCTGTTTAACTCTTTAACCTTGCAATTGCATGTTATTATTTAAGTGGGAACCAGTTTGTCAATACTGAGTGGGGCTATATGCTCTGTGGTCTCAGCCATTGTCTCACCTATCCTTATAATAAAAGTGAACTGTATCCATTGATTCTGAACCTTGCTGCCTCCCTTCACCTATACAGAATCATTGATACTTTCACAACACTTTTAAAGCTGCAGTTGTGGTCCTAAAATTCCCTCTCTCCTTTACAGGGGTGAGATTACCTTCCACAGGCTGACATGAGGGGATAGTGGTCAGGAGAGGCCACCCAGCCCTGCTCTGCACACTACTGTATATATACATGTGAACTTTTCTTATTCCTTTACTTTTGTCAACCAGAGGGGTTTACGAGCCTTATTCACTGCCTCTAACTCTGGATTAGTTGTTCAGTTCCAGTTATTTGCACTCCATTTGAAAATGCCTCATACTTCTAGAAGACATCCGAAAACTCCTGGATCTGTGAAAAAAACAGTCCTAGATCACTTTACACAATCTTCCAAGGAGCGCTTAGGCGAATCCAACGATGGTCAGAGTGACTCTGAGTCAATGGGTGAGGGCTCTCAGCCCGATCATGTGCTATCTGCTAAGTCTCAAAATTTTATCATGGAAGCCACCCTCAAAAAACTACTTGCAAACCAAACCCATTCCATAACTAAGGAGATCCAGCGAAACCACGCTGAACTCCGAAAGGACATCATCTCAGAAATAGGAGAAAGGGTGGATTCCTTGGAAAGAAAATAGGACGATATAGCTAAGGACCAGACAAACCTCCTGGCATACTCAGAATCCCTAGCCGAACAGGTAAACCAGCTGAAGTTCAAGCTTGCTGATGTGAAGGATAGAGCTTGCAGAAATAACGTAAGTTTCAGATGAATTCCGGAAGATGTTCAACCTGCTGATCTACAAAAATATCTACAAGACCTCTTTAAAGACCTCCTTGGACCAACGGAAGGGATGAACGCCACCATGGAAAGGGCACATAGAGCCCTGCGCTCAAGAACGGTTTTGCAAGAGAAACCGAGAGTTGTTATTGTCTGCTTCCATAGCTTTTTATTCAAGGACAGACTCATGCAGACGGCATTCCGCAAACCGCAAATGTCGGAAAGGTTTAAAGACATCCAATTGTTGCCTGACCTCTCAGCACATACCCTGCAGCACAGAAAATATTTCCAACCAGTTACGCTATCCCTCCGTAGGGCGAATATCAAGTACAGGTGGGGTTACCCAACTAAATTGATAATAACAAAAGACAATAAAGCATATACAGTGTCCTCTCTGCCTCAGGGGACTACTCTTCTCACACAATGGGGTCTTATGGTTGACGACGCAAGGGAACCCTCCTCTTCTCATTCGAAATTGAGACCGCCCCCGAATGGACCGCCAAAGATCAAAGACCCAAGAGGTTAAAAACCCAGCAGTTTCGGGATCCCCCTCTGCCACCTACCTTTTCTCCCTGAGTTCGAGAATAGCACTGACAAATTTGACTTTCCTCAGATACCTCATAATATTCTGAGCAAAACTTTGAGATATCAACCATCATTCTGAGACTTCACTGAATACTGACAACATATCTCATAGAGGTTGATATGGAAGTATCAGAGTCACTTGGAGAATTAGTTATCTGAACAACATTTTAATATATAGACTCTGCTATGTAGGTGTGGCTTACTCTCTCTCTTAAAGATAAGATGTAATGTCTTATATGCTAAGGAGACGGGTTGGTATACTACGATATGTGTCATTTCTCCATTTGACAGTTACAGTTAGATGTTCGTTATGTTTAAGGTAATTATTTATATAGTGTTATAAAATTTTCTGATGCCTCATTTGAGGCCCTACTGGTTGACAAGTATTAATAGTTCACGACTTGTTTAATTCACTTTTTCATGGAGTGGGGCTGGAATTCCGGCTCCCACAGACATAGTTCTGCTCTTAGCTCTCCCTCCCCATAAAGGGTAGCCCACACCAGGGTTCCATCCAGGTGGACTAATTCCACCTCATACTGTCGATACATCCTTTAGATTTAAGCATTGATCGACTTCCTTCCCCTTTCCACCTCCTTTCCTCTCTAGTCGGAGACCGCTACTTAACAGGGTTTCTATCTACATCTCTCTCTTCTCCCCCCCTCATCCTATTTTTACTTCAGGAACAGACCTAGAAAATGAGCCGCCTTAGAATTCTCATGCATAATTCCAGAGGCCTTAACTCCCCCTTCAAACGTAGTCTACTTACCCGTATGCTTAAGTTTCATAACCCCAATCTTGTTTTTTACAAGAAACTCACTGGCAGAGAGACACACCCCACATATTTTATTCACGTTCCTATACGACCATAGAATACTCTCCATTTACAAAGAAAGCCAGAGGAACAGCTGTAATGATATATAAGAGGATTGCTTTTGAGCAAATACAGGTAATAAAAGACCCCCAAGCTAGGTACACAATACTAGTCTGTAAGTTAGACCATGTCCTGCACACCTTAGTCTCAATACACTTACCCAACTCCCACCAACCTGCGTGTCTTAGGAAAATCCTACGGTTAATAGACCAATACAGACAAGGCAGGGTTCTACTAGCAGGTGACTTCCACATGATTTGGGATAGCAAAATGGATCGTAAAACCCTGACCCCGACTAAAGTTCATCCCCAACTGTGTCTTCTTTCCACACGGTTTCAAACTATCATGTCAGAATTTGGTTATTTTGACATGTGGAGGTCACTGCATATGACAGACAGAGATTACACCCATTACTCCCCCGCGCACAAAACCTACTCCAGATTAGACCACTTGTTCTGCTCTGCAGCAACATTAGATTCAATTTCTCACACTAGCATCTCTCTCTGTTCATGGTCAGACCATGACCCAGTCGCTGAATTATGTTCTAGTGACCACCACACAAACAAAGGCAAGTGGTCTTTACCTCGCAACATTCTGGCAGACACCTCCTTTAGGGAAGAGTTGCGCAGAGATATAACTGAACTTATCCAACATAATGACAACGGACAAACTGCAGATGATACACTCTGGGAGGCCATTAAAGCTGTAATTAGGGGTTACATTATTTGCAAGCAAGCTCACCTTAGAAAGCTGGCGGGACTCACCTTGGCCCAAGCCCACTGTAAACTCAGATTGTTAGAAACCGCTAATCGGGCCAACATTACAAACGAAACATTAACACAGATTTCGGCCATTAGGGCACATATCAACCAATTAGAACTGCGTCACACCCAAGAAAATCTTACAAAACTTAGGCAGCTATTCTATCATAAAGGCAATAGAGCAGATACCAAGCTAGCCCATAAACTACGTCATCGGAATAATACGTCCCGAATCCACCAAATTCAATATAACAACAAGGTGATTAGACTGCCCTCATTGATAGGGGAATGTTTTGCAGATTATTATTCCAAATTGTACAATACTGAGAAAAATTAAAATAAATTCCCTGCCCCCACACAACACATTAGACAATTTATTAGTTTTCTAAACCTTCCGACTCTGACTTCGGAACAACAAGAGTCACTGACTAGCCCATTTACCCTGCTTGAGCTCAAGCAGGTAATCAAGCGTCTGAAACCTTTTAAGGCCCCTGGGCCGGATGGATTCCCTGCACAACTCTATAAGACCTACTGCCAAGAACTGGCACCACTGATTCTTATGTTTTTTAGTTTAGCAAGACAGGAAGGGAATTTCAAACAAGAATTTTTGGAAGCTAGCATAGTCATGATTCCCAAGCCAAACAAAGATCCCTCATTGTGCCCTAACTACAGGTCAATTTCATTGATTAACGCAGACATCAAAATATATTCAAAATTGTTGGCCAACCGTATTTGTAAACTCTTACCCAGCTTAATTAACCCAGATCAGGTAGGTTTTATATTCAATCGCGAGGGCCCAGACAATACAAGGCGTCTTGTCAATGTTGCTTGTGAGTCGACGAGAATGAATAAGCCTTTCTTGGTCATCTCCTTAGATGCCGAGAAAGCTTTTGATCGAGTTAGATGGACTTACCTTTGGGAGACATTGAAAGCGTTCAAATTTCCTTCTGACACATGTCTCGCAGTACAAGCCCTGTATTCCAGACCGACGGCTGTAGTCAGGGGATTGGGCTTCCAATCTGATCCGTTCCCAATCTCTAACGATACGAGGCAGGGCTGCCCACTCTCCCAATTATTGTTTGCCCTAGCCATCGAACCTTTGGCAGAAAAAATGCATTCTGACGAGGGTTTGGAGGGAATTACGTTATCTGGATCTAAACATAAAGTCGCTTTGTTTGCAGATGACGTAACTGTGTTTTCTGCAGATCCACTCCGTACAATCCCTAGACTCATGGAGATTTTGGAAGCCTTCGGTGCCCTATCCTTTTACAAACTTAATGTCCCTAAAACTGAGATATACTGGTGGGGGTACCCCCAAAATTACATTCTGGATCTGCAAGCTAAATTTTGCTTTAAATGGTCAAACAAGCAGGTCACTCACCTTGGAGTGAGGATCTCTAATAGTTTAGGGCAGATGGTCAAAGACAAATATCTCCCTTTATTGGCAGACCTACGTTCTCTTAAAAATGAATGGGACCATAAGTCTATATCTTGGATGGGCCGTATAGCCTCTCTCAAAATGCCTTTCCTCCCTAGGCTTACTTACCTTTTTTGGTGTCTCCCAATCAGAATACCCACCCACCTTTTACTACAATTTCAAAGCGAATGTACAAAGTTTATATGGCAGGGGAAGGCTCCTAGAGTCGCCCACAGAATTTCCTATTCACCTTGGTGGATTGGTCTCCCCATCCATAGTCAAATACTATGAAGGGGCTATGCTTACGCATATATCCCAATGGGGGGGTGCTTCAAGTGCAAGATAGATGGAGGGATATCGAACAAGCCTCGTTGCCATCCAATATCTTTCTTAAAGACCTAATCTGGACCCCAGCCCATAGCCACTGAACCCTAGGCATAGCTAACTTTGTAATACTTGAATTTCTGGCTGTCTGGGATAAAATTTGACACTGTGGGTTGATTGCACCTCACCCCTCCCCGATTACATCTGTCCCGGGCCTCCTTTCAGGCATAGAGGAAACACACCCCAATACGTGGGCTCGATTAGGGGTTAAACAAGTATCAGACTTTTGGTCAAGGTCTAGTCAAGATGATTATATCTTGTTGGCTCAGGACGTATCCTGCGAAAGTATCCCATCCTTCCTTCGCTTTGAACTCACTAGAATTAAGAGTTTCCTATCTAGCTGGGGATTCCTCCCCAATGCTTCTCGCCCGTAAATGCCTGGCAAAAGTCCATTACGTTAACTAAAAAAACACTACACTGCATACCAACCTTTGAAACCTATTGCAAAGTCATATCTCATTGGTATTTGGTCCCTACATGATTATTCAAAATGTTTCCGCAGACTTCCCCTCTTTGCTGGAGGCAATGTGGCCTTCCTGGCGATATGCTTCACACATGGTGGGAGTGTCCAAAAAAAAAATGCTGGTGCACCGAGAATATCTAGCTATGCTTCACATGCACGTGCAGAGAAAAATGTTAACACTAAAACAGTGATAATTTTTACTAGAAGCATTTCTGACAATACATGTATATTGCAAATGTGTTTCTAATTTATAATCAATCTATGTGCATTTACATTTTGACTGGAATGTCCCTTTAACATGAACCTCATGCTGTAACGAGGGGCAGCGCAAATCTTTTCACAATTTCCAAGTTACAATGTGGCAACAATTTATTATTGAGCAAGATATTAGTTTCACAAAAGAGTTCTATAGAATCTCGGCCTCTATCTGAATCATGAAGGTTTAACTTTGACTTTTACTCTGTACAATAAAGCAACCAATGCCTGAAATAGGTCACACATTATCTAAAGAACACTGTCAGAAAGAATCATTTTTTTAACTATAAGTCAGATATTTATTTGTTAAGAGACATTGGGTTACAAAGACCGCTGCTCCATAACCCTGTTCGCCTGCTTTGAGCAGGCGGACAGACATCGCCGGAAATCAACCCGATCGAGTTCGATCAGGTTGATTGACATCCCCCTGCTGGCGGCCTATTGGCCGCGAGTTTGCAGGGGGCGGCGTTGCACCAGCAGCTCTTGTGAACTGCTGGTGCAATGCTGAATACGGCGAGCGTATTGCTCACCGTATTCAGCAAGGTCTGTCGGACCTGATCCGCACTGTCGGATCAGGTCCGACAGACCTTGATAACTAGAGGCCATTTAATAAGATGGAATATGAACATGAAGTCTGAACAATTAAATATCACTTCAGTGTTAATTCACTATAAACTGAACAAACTATTCTTGAGTTAGAATCCTCAATAACTAGAATTGTGAAGAGGCAATTCACACAGCAATATACAATTTACAGTGACAATTAGCATCTACAGTAATTCCCAGAAATGTATTTTATTTTTTTTCTTGGAATTAGACTATTGTTTTTCTTTTTTTTTTTTCAGTTGCAACGTTAGAACAGTGTTATTGAAAGTAACACTTGTTCATTCTTGTGCGACAAAGTAGAAATCAGTACCAAGAGACCCTAATTTACAAGCATACAAAAGATATGTGTCTATAACGATCAATAATTATTTCTATATTATAAATATTCCGCACATTCACATTTATATAAAAAATATTTAGCTCCTTTTAATAGATCTAGGGACAGATTACAAAAAGCGATATTTGCGCTCAACTTAGTAATACCAGTGCACGCAAACATGCGCTGGTATTACGTGTTAAGAGCAATGCAAACACGACCTTGAGTTCGCATAGCACGGAAGAATTGTGCTCACAAGAGTGTGCTTCCACAGACTCCAATGGGAACCTCGTTTCTCATGCCGTCAGACACGCTCAGCAATGAGCAGCAAATGTAAATATATATGCATATGCTTATATACATATATATTTATGTGTTAATATGTGCCAAAGGGGGCACAAAAGGATTGGCTGGACCATGAATCGTCATCAAAAGCACAAATTGAGTATACGAATAGAGGAACGAGGAGTACTGGATACGTAGATTAAAAGGTGAACTTTATTTGGACATCAAACATAGTAAAAAAGTTAAAAAATTGGCATTTAGGATACAACCAAACTGGTAGTATGCGAGTCCCCTGTGAGAGGAAACCAGCATATGAAGAGAGAAGCGCTCTACCAGGAACGAACAATAGCTCATCAGCTAGTTCTATGGCGAGTTACCGCCTAGGAGCAGCCTCTTTTAGCCCAGTTGTGCTTTTCACAGGACAACTTTCCTAAAGTATATCAGTCTGATCCCGCCAAGTAAGGTCAGTCCAGCCCCAAAATACCAGGCAATTCTCCTCTGAACAAGGAACATCACAACCCCAGATGATCGTTTCGGCCTTCTATGGGCCTCGTCAGTAAGGTGCAGCCACATTCCTCTAAGCACACTGTGCAAGGAGTCCATGTCTGGTTTTCCCCATCACCCTTTGGGAGACCTCCCCAGGGTCATAAAAACTTGCATATGAAGAGAGAAGCTCTCTACCAGGAACGAACAACAGCTCAGTGGCTTGTTCTATGGCGAGTTGCCACCTAAGAGCAGCCTCTTTTAGCCCAGTTGTGCTCTTCACAGAGGTAAACTGAGTATGCCTTGCGGGCGGAGGAACGGTGTGATGTTTATCTGCACTAAAGGCTAATTATTTAACAAAGTTAGCATTTATTTACATTGCTATTAATGGTTAGCGATTCAGCAAAGTTTACCATCACTTTAATGAAGGCAGAGTACAAAGTCATTTTGTCCACCAGAATTTAGCTATTAATACTACCTTACTGGACTGCTGCTTATAATACATTAATGGATTAAAGCAAAAGCTTAGAATCTGAACAAGATATTTTTTTTAACTAAACCAGCGGTTGACAAATTTCTATCAAATTTAGGAGACAGGAAGAATACTGAGGAGCCAAACACACAAGTATTTACCAGGCTAACAATGATGTTTACATTGAGATATGCTAAACAGTTCCAAAAGTTAGGGACCAGTTGGTCAATTTTGGAATCATTGCTCCATAACTCCTTGGTTTGTCAAGCCTGGCACTGCCATTAGATAAGACAATTTGAGCATGCACACTGAAGATGAATTGTGTCTAGTGATTCACTATCGTTTACTTGGCGCATGAGCCCCAGGAAGTAGTCAGATCATATTTTATTTTATTTTTTTTAAATGTCCTGATGCTGATTCACTTATGGTAAAACTTATAATGGGTAGTGATAGGTGTTATGTAATGGGGACATTATAAAACTTTGAAAGATGCAAGATGATGTGACACATTAGCAAAATATTATACATTAAAGTGAATGTCAAGTTTGATGAATCAGTGCCCAGTTTTAAAAAATCCTATTAAAAACATTAATTCATCAAACCTTACATTTCACTTGTTTTGTTAAAATACTTACCTTTTAATCTTGAAAGCTGCTCCAGTGATTACCCCTCCTGCCGCTTGTCACTTCATACGTCAGAAATGACAAATACGGCATCCTCCGGCATCGTGATTGGAGGAAGCCAGATTTGTCATTTTTAACATATGACGAGGCTTGCGACGGGCGGGGGAAGCGCTGGATCGGCTTTCAATTTTAAGGTAAGTATTTTAACAAAACCAGTGAAATGTAAAGTTTTATGAATGAAAGCCCCAGTTTTTAATAGGGTTTTTAAAAACCGTTCACTGATTCATCACACTTGACATTCAGACCAGATTACGAGTGGAGCGCCAAATTGCTCTTTCGCGAGCACTATATTTGCGCTCCACTCATAATACCAGCGCACACAAACTATTATGGATTTGAAGACTGTTTTTTTTCTTTTTTTTGTTTCATTAGATTTTTTTGGTTGGAATTTTGGTTATATTTGATACAATATTTGATATATATTTTTGTTATGATAACTGTCTCAGTTTTTATATTTATTTTGGTGTGCACAGAGAGGAAACTGATATATTTAATACATTTTTAAAATTTATAATTACATTAGCTCATAATAGCACTTCCAACTTTAGGGTTTTATTCAAAAAGCCACGCTGCATATTTTCAAGCACGCTGACTTTAATTCATGACGTATTTTCATGCACAATCAAAAAGAAATGCAGGGAAAATACTCAGCCCAATATTTTCATGAATAGTAATGAATTTTCAAGCAGCACTTGAAAACAACAAGCAGTGCTTTCACGCAGCGCTTGAAGAAAAAAAAAACTAGAAGAAAATTTGATTTTTACTTTGGCGAGGGGGGGGGGTAGGGGTGTTTCTTTCACAAGTTTTATATTTTAAGCATTTTTTTGTTTCAATTTCTGTAACCTAAATTAAAGGGACATTGTACGCTAGATTTTTCTTTGCATAAATGTTTTGTAGATGATCCATTTATATTGCCCATCTGGGTGTGTTTTTGTAAAAAAGTATAGTTTTGCTTATTTTAAATAACATTGTGCTGCTTTTCAGGCTCCTAACCAAGCCCCAAAGTTTTAAATGTATACTGATGTATACAGACTTCAGACTGCGTCTGTTTGTATAAAGGGTCTTTTCATATGCAGGGGAGGGGGGTCTGCTCTCAGCTCCTTTCAGTGTCCCAGGCTTATCTCATTACCAGTGATAAATTGGGAGCTTCTAAGTAAGTTTTTAAAGGTTTTTTTTTTTTACTGTATTTTTATATCAGTATCTGTGCATATTATTCTTTATAGTAGTGTCTCATACACGCTGTTAAATGAAAATTGGTGTAAACTGCCCCTTTAGGGTGCTTACCAGTAAGCAGATGGTGAAGATTTGCAGCAAGAATACAAGTGTGTTTTTATTCTTGCTTTCATTTTGAATGACATTCCAAGCCAATACGGCTGCGCGACATGTGAAAAATTGCAATTGTGTATATTTTATTGCAACATTTCACGCATCGGTAGGGAAGCTGGGCATTTCAGGCTAGACCACTTGATTCTGAATAGTCACTTGCATTATTCAAACGCATTTTGTCTAGAGTTGGAAATCCCAATTGATTCAGAATAAGAGCTATAGAGATAATTCTGATAACCCCAAACCAATGCATCAAATATTACAACAAACAGTGATTATTATTCTTTTTATAAGGATCATAATAAGCTAAAATGAAAGGTTTTTCTTTTACACATGCATTTATTTAAAGTAATTTGTACTCTATCAATCTTTTATCTGAATTTTTCAGGGTTATGATAATAGAACTGGAGAGTGGAAGACACTATACAAAAAAGTAATTTCACTAATCTAACGAAACCATAGGTAGAGAAAACTGCTTTTCTGCTATATAACACTAGACAGTGCTATTACCACAAAGAATATGTAAGAACGTTTTTTATGTTTCAGCTACTCAACTGATTCATATAATCCATTTCAAGAAAAATCCTTTGATACAGATGATGAACTGAAAAGCCTGTCCAATTCATTTTTCAAATAAATTACTGTATTTAACCCTTTGAGTGCTAAGCGCTTTCCCACCTGGGTGCTAAGACTTTTTAATGTTTTTTTTTATTTTTTGAACAATTTTTTTTAAACCTTTTTTTATTTTTTTTCAGACCCCCAAGACTTACACTGCTGAAAGGTTGGGCGTTTACCTTTCCAATGGTGGGTCTTGGGGGCCTGTAGCTGCTTAGATGCCTGAGATTAACAGTTTCTACTATATACGGTTTATAAGACTCTTGCATAGTGACTATCAACTTTTTAAGCTGGTATCAGAAGATAAAGATAATACAGAGGGTAAATAAAATAAAAAAATGTTTTTAAAATTTGAATGTGTTTAATTGTTACTCCTTCACCTGAACATCTCTATGTAAAAAAAAAAAAGATATTTTACCTCAAAATGTCCTAAGTATTCACACCCCATTGTAAAGGACTTTAAGCAGCAAATCAGTATGTCTGTCCCGGGACCTGCAAGGGAGTGAGCCTCATGCACACTCATGTTATTTCCTTATTCAGTTTAAGGAAGTTTGCCATGAAATCTCATGAGAGTTAAGTGAATTCTCATGAGGTCACAGTAAAAGAGTTCATGACCTCAGCACTGCTGATGCTGACTGGCTTCTGTTCATTTCTTCCAACTTTTTTTTACTTGCAGCTGGGCAGTAGCTGAAATATAACTTTTTACACAGAACTTACTCTGGTGAGCTGAGGAAATTGTGAGGTAAAATATCTTCCTTTTTTACAAAGAAATGCTGCAGCTCAGGTGATATTTTCCTGTCAGCTTTTTACAGTTATACTACATCACTTTCAAATGATTTAGCATATGAGTATTCTGTCCTGTTAAGAACCACTGGTAATGGCTTATTTTACATGCCTAAAGGCAGATGATCAGCTCAGCATAGCAGTAGGAAACTGAAAAAATGGACAGTACCTGTTTTTATTCATCCAATTTATTCTGTATTTATTTAAATCGTTTTTTTAACTGAAGTTTTAAGTTAAAGGGGCAGTGTACTGTAAAATTTATTTCTCCTTAAAGGGATACTGAATCCACATTTTTTTCTTTCATGATTCAGATAGAGCATGCAATTTTAAGCAACTTTCTCATTTACTCCTATTATCAATTTTCTTCTTTCTTCTGGTATCTTTATTTGAAAAAAACAGAAAAGTAAAGCTTAGGAGCCGGCCCAACTTTGGTTCAGCACATGGGTTGCTGATTGGTAGCTAAATGTAGGATGGTGAACAAAAAAATGGGCTGGCTCGTAAGCTTACATTCCTGCTTTTTCAAATAAAGATACCAAGAGAAAGAATTAAAATGTATAATTGGAGTAAATTAGAAAGTTGCTTAAAATTGCATGTTCTATCTGAATCATGAAAGAAAAAAAATTTGTGTTCGGTATCCCTTTAATTTGTTTCCAATTACGTATTATGCCAGCTGCAGAGTTTAAAATATATGGGAAATTGTTCCTTTAGGTATATTTTTGTATATGAAATAACTTTTTCTGCTAACTGAAACTATAGCCAAATATAGTGGGCTGATCTTGTAGGGAGCGAATACCTCATTATGTTATCTGTCTAATTACTTACACAAAGTATCCTTATCATTATTATTTACTCAAAGGACAGTACATAGAACAATGGAAAATTAAAATTTTAGTACCTCTCAATCACAGCCCCTCACTGGGAGCATTATTTGTCTAAACCTTCTTATTTACAGGGTTTTTTGTAACCAGAATCTGGTTTCCAGTGCACATAAATAAACAAGCTGAGCTGCAACAGCAGTTAGCGGATGCTGCATTGCACTCAGCGTGTAACACCCTCCATTGCTTGGTATTACATGTATTGGCATGTACTGATAACCCGGTCTCAATGCGCTTGCGTTTGGCAGTTTGGGTATTGTGCATGCATTTGGGAGCAAGCAGGCATAATGATTATTATGCAAATGCTCATTATGCAGAGCATAACTGGACTGTTCCAATCTAAGCCGCGCCTGCATTTTAAAGCTGTGTGCAGCACTAGAAAAACCGAAGACACAGTATTTTACAGTAAGTAATTTATTTTGGATAATATGTTTTTTTTTGTTTTTTTTTAATAAACAAGCTTTATTAATCGATATCAAACAACAATACATAAGTTAGGTACATCACGCAAGACGTCTGTTACAAATATGAATACAAGGTACAAAATTAAGTCAGCAATGACGGACCTACAATAGCTTGATAGGATAATATGTTATTAAACAATTGAGATGGTTATTGCACTATCATATAAAATAAAACACATATTAGGCTAGATTACAAATGGAGCGCTAATTTATTGTGCGCCCGTAAACAGGCAAATTTTCCACTTTAGGAGTGCCCTATAAATAACCAGACAAAAAAAAAACATAATTTATGCTTACCTGATAAATTTATTTCTCTTGTAGTGTATTCAGTCCACGGGTCATCCATTACTTATGGGATATATTCCCTTCCCAACAGGAAGTTGCAAGAGGTTCACCCAAAGCAGAGCTGCTATATAGCTCCTCCCCTCACATGTCATATCCAGTCATTCGACCGAAACAAGACAAGAAAGGAGAAACCATAGGGTGCAGTGGTGACTGAAGTTTTAATTAAAATTTAGATCTGCCTTAAAAAAGACAGGGCAGGCCTTGGACTGAATACACTACAAGAGAAATAAATTTATCAGGTAAGCATAAATTATGTTTTCTCTTGTTAAGTGTATTCAGTCCACGGGTCATCCATTACTTATGGGATACCAATACCAAAGCTAAAGTACACGGATGAAGGGAGGGACAAGGCAGGAACTTAAACGGAAGGAACCACTGCCTGTAGAACCTTTCTCCCAAAAACAGCCTCCGAAGAAGCAAAAGTGTCAAATTTGTAAAATTTCGAAAAGGTGTGAAGCGAAGACCAAGTCGCAGCCTTGCAAATCTGTTCAACAGAGGCCTCATTCTTAAAGGCCCAGGTGGAAGCCACAGCTCTAGTAGAATGAGCTGTAATACTTTCAGGGGGCTGCTGTCCAGCAGTCTCATAGGCTAAACGTATTATACTACGAAGCCAAAAAGAGAGAGAGGTTGCCGAAGCTTTTTGACCTCTCCTCTGTCCAGAATAAACGACAAACAGGGAAGAAGTTTGACAAAAATCTTTAGTTGCCTGTAAATAGAATTTCAGGGCACGGACTACGTCCAGATTATGCAAAAGACGTTCCTTCTTTGAAGAAGGATTAGGGCACAATGATGGGACAACAATCTCTTGATTGATATTCCTGTTAGAAACTACCTTAGGTAAAAACCCAGGTTTAGTACGCAGAACTTCCTTGTCTGAATGGAAAACCAGATAAGGAGAATCACAATGTAAAGCAGATAACTCAGAGACTCTTCGAGCCGAGGAAATAGCCATCAAAAACAGAACTTTCCAAGATAAAAGCTTAATATCAATGGAATGAAGGGGTTCAAACGGAACACCCTGAAGAACTTTAAGAACCAAGTTTAAGCTCCACGGAGGAGCAACAGTTTTAAACACAGGCTTAATCCTAGCCAAAGCCTGACAAAAAGCCTGGACGTCTGGAACTTCTGCCAGACGCTTGTGCAAAAGAATAGACAGAGCAGAAATCTGTCCCTTCAACGAACTAGCAGATAAACCCTTTTCCAAACCCTCTTGTAGAAAGGACAATATCCTAGGAATCCTAACCTTACTCCATGAGTAACTCTTGGATTCGCACCAATATAAGTATTTACGCCATATCTTATGATAGATTTTTCTGGTAACAGGCTTCCGAGCCTGTATTAAAGTATCAATAACTGACTCTGAGAAGCCACGCTTGGATAGGATCAAGCGTTCAATCTCCATGCAGTCAGCCTCAGAGAAATTAGATTTGGATGGTTGAAAGGACCTTGTATTAGAAGGTCCTGCCTCAGAGGTAGAGACCATGGTGGACAGGACGACATGTCCACTAGGTCTGCATACCAGGTCCTGTGTGGCCACGCAGGCGCTATCAGAATCACCGTTCTGGTTTGCCCCAACGACGAATCAGTTGAGCGAACACCTCCGGATGAAGTTCCCACTCCCCCGGATGAAAAGTCTGGCGACTTAGAAAGTCCGCCTCCCAGTTCTCCACGCCTGGGATGTGGATCGCTGACAGGTAGCAAGAGTGAAACTCTGCCCAGCGAATTATCTTTGAGACTTCTAACATTGCTAGGGAACTCCTGGTTCCCCCTTGATGGTTGATGTAAGCCACAGTCGTGATGTTGTCCGACTGAAATCTGATGAACCTCAGTGTTGCTAACTGAGGCCAAGCTAGAAGAGCCTTGAATATTGCTTTTAATTCCAGAATATTAATTGGGAGGAGTTTCTCCTCCTGAGTCCACGATCCCTGAGCCTTCAGGGAGTTCTAGACTGCGCCCCAACCTAGAAGGCTGGCATCTGTTGTTACAATCGTCCAGTCTGGCCTGCGAAAGGTCATGCCCTTGGACAGATGGACCCGAGAAAGCCACCAGAGAAGAGAATCTCTGGTTTCTTGATCCAGATTTAGTAGAGGGGACAAATCTGAGTAATCCCCATTCCACTGACCTAGCATGCATAATTGCAGCGGTCTGAGATGCAGGTGCGCAAATGGCACTATGTCCATTGCTGAGAGAGAATAAATGACCTAGGTCACCAGAGGGCGCTCACTATACACAACATATGAGTAAAAAATGAACAGTTGTTAACCTAAACAACTAACTACAACAATGTCTAAAACACAATTGAACAACAAATCAGAAATTACAATCACTATTGATATAATGAAAAGTGGAACCTCATTAAATGGCGTTGAATTCAATGTCCATAATTGAATAACAAATTATTTGCCTTATTACCATACATTACACATATTGTCACACCATATCAATTGTAAGTTATAAAGAATGCACTATCACTATGAATTTATAGTCACATTACACTCACTCATTCGCTCTAGAGCTAACAGAGTGACTCCAATATATTAGAATAATCAATATAACAGCCAATTTATAGTCTTGTATAGACACTTAACACATGTTCTTGCCGAGTTCTGGTATTTATTCACCATTAGGTTAATAAGGGTACCTACATCGTCACTATGGGGGTGGTTATTCACCTCGAGATTAGCCAATAACATAGAGTGTCAAATGTAACAACTATTCTTCCAAATTATGTTAAGATATAAAGCAGAAATCACGAAGATCAATTTAATAGACAGAATGGCGATTGCATTGTTTCAATGCAAAACCACAAATAGGGGTGGGTAAATGTTTATCGAGAACAGAGCCTTACAATTGGTCCGTTTTTTCCACCTATTAAAGGGACGAATTTTTGTTTCTAAATAGTGGATTCCCGATATAAAAGTATGTAACAACATCAAGTTACTATTATTGTATAATGATTGTAGTTGCAATTTGCTACTAAAGATTAGTGTGTCCGCTAGAAAGATATTATGTTAAGATGTAAAGCTGACATCACGATGATCAATTTGATTGACAGAATGGCGATTGCATTGTTTCAATGCAAAACAACAAATAGGGGTGTGTAAACATTCATTGAGAACAGAGCCTTACAATTGGTCCGTGTGTTAACCTATTGAAGGGACGATCTGTCGTTTCTAAATTGTTGATATTCGATACAAAAGCATGTATCCACATCAAGTTACTATTATTGTATAACAATTGTAGTTGCAACTCGCTACTAAAAATGAGTGTGTTCGCTAGAAAGAGATATGGATTTTAATATTTTGAAACACTATTTAGTTAGCATCCGTTTTCAAATGTACTAGCAATGTTAGGCTCATCTCTAAATACCCAATGGGAACAAAAAAGGGGAGGGTTTGTTAGAAACTGTTTGGTAGTGGCGGCAATAAAAAGCCGAGATTTTAATGTAGTTGATATGCCTGATGAAACGGCCAGGAGGGCCGAGAAACGCGTAGCAATATTTTACTTGTACCTATTTCATATGTGCTTGTTAACCCTGTGCAATAAAAGTTTTTAATTCATTTTAATATAACTTGAGCCTGGAGTTTGAATACAAGCACACCACTACCAGACAGTCTAACATACAGGACAGCCACTGTTTCCAAGAAAGTGCCGGAGAGAGCCAGCTGGTCAGCTCTGAGTGCCAGCCCGCTTCCACAAGCACACTGGTGTGCTGTGCCAAAGTGTGAGTACCCTGTGCATACAATATTTGGAGTTTTGCCGAATTGTACCGATTGATACACACATTTGTGCGCCTCTCTTCTTTTTTTCACTATGTCCATTGCCGCTACCATTAAGCCGATTACTTCCATGCACTGAGCCACTGACGGGCGTGGAATGGAATGAAGGACACGGCAAGCATTTAGAAGTTTTGACAACCTGGACTCCGTCAGGTAAATTTTCATCTCTACCGAATCTATAAGAGTCCCTAGGAAGGAGACTCTTGTGAGTGGTGATAGAGAACTCTTTTCCACGTTCACCTTCCACCCATGCGACCTCAGAAATGCCAGAACTATCTCTGTATGAGACTTGGCAATTTGAAAGCTTGATGCCTGTATCAGGATGTCGTCTAGATACGGAGCCACCGCTATGCCTCGCGGTCGTAGAACCGCCAGAAGTGAGCCCAGAACCTTTGTAAAGATTCTCGGGGCCGTAGCTAACCCGAAGGGAAGAGCTACAAACTGGTAATGCCTGTCTAGGAAGGCAAATCTTAGGTACCGATAATGATCTTTGTGAATCGGTATATGAAGGTAGGCATCCTTTAAGTTCACTGTGGTCATGTACTGACCCTCTTGGATCATGGGTAGGATGGTTCAAATAGTTTCCATTTTGAATGATGGAACTCTTAGGAATTTGTTTAAGATCTTTAGGTCCAAGATTGGTCTGAAGGTTCCCTCTTTCTTGGGAACCACAAACAGATTTGAGTAAAATCCTTGCCCTTGTTCCGTCCGCGGAACTGGGTGGATCACCCCCATTACAAGGAGGTCTTGTACACAGCGTAGAAATGCCTCTTTCTTTATTTGGTTTGCTGATAACCTTGAAAGATGAAATCTCCCTTGTGGAGGAGAAGCTTTGAAGTCCAGAAGATATCCCTGGGATATGATCTCCAACGCCCAGGGATCCTGGACATCTCTTGCCCACGCTTGTGCGAAGAGAGAAAGTCTGCCCCCCACTAGATCCGTTTCCGGATAGGGGGCAATCCCTTCATGCTGTCTTAGGGGCAGTAGTAGGTTTTCTGGCCTGCTTGTACTTGTTCCAGGACTGGTTAGTTTTCCAGGCCTGTCTGTAACGAGCAACAGTTCCTTCCTGTTTTGGAGCGGAGGAAGTTGATGCTGCTCCTGCCTTGAAGTTTTGAAAGGCACGAAAATTAGACTGTTTGGCCTTTGATTTGGCCCTGTCCTGAGGAAGGGTATGACCCTTACCTCCAGTAATGTCAGCGATAATTTCTTTCAAGCCGGGCCCGAATAAGGTTTGCCCCTTGAAAGGAATATTAAGCAATTTAGATTTAGAAGTCACGTCAGCTGACCAGGATTTAAGCCATAGCACTCTGCACGCCTGGATGGCGAATCCGGAGTTCTTAGCCGTTAGTTTAGTTAAATGTACAATGGCATCAGAAACAAATGCATTAGCTAGCTTAAGTGCTTTAAGCTTGTCCATAATTTCATCCAATGGAGCTGAGTGAATGGCCTCTTCTAGAGACTCAAACCAGAATGCCGCAGCAGCAATGACAGGCGCAATGCATGCAAGGGGCTGTAAGATAAAACCTTGTTGAACAAACATTTTCTTAAGGTAACCTTCTAATTTTTTATCCATTGGATCCGAAAAAGCACAACTATCCTCCACCGGGATAGTGGTACGCTTAGCTAAAGTAGAAACTGCTCCCTCCACCTTGGGGACCGTTTGCCATAAGTCCCATGTAGTGGCGTCTATTGGAAACATTTTCCTAAATATAGGAGGTGGGGAAAAGGGCACACCAGGTCTATCCCACTCCTTGCTAATAATTTCTGTAAGCCTTTTAGGTATAGGAAAAACGTCAGTACACACCGGCACCGCATAGTATCTATCCAGCCTACATAATTTCTCTGGAATTGCAACTGTATTACAGTCATTCAGAGCCGCTAAAACCTCCCCTAGCAATACACAGAGGTTCTCAAGCTTAAATTTAAAATTAGAAATCTCTGAATCCGGTTTCCCTGGATCAGATCCATCACCCACAGAATGAAGCTCTCCGTCCTCATGTTCTGCAAACTGTGACGCAGTATCAGACATGGCTCTCACAGCACCAGCGCGCTCTGTCCTTATCCCAGAGCTATCGCGCTTGCCTCTTAATTCTGGAAATTTGGATAATACTTCTGTCAGGGTATTATTCATAATAGTGGCCATGTCTTGTAAAGTGATTTGTATGGGCGTCCCTGATGTACTTGGCGCCACAATATCACGCGCCTCCTGAGCGGGAGGCGAAGGTACTGACACGTGAGGAGAGTTAGTCGGCATAACGTCCCCCTCGTCGTCTGGTGATAATTCTTTTACAGATAAAGACTGACCTTTATTATTTAAAGTGAAATCAATACATTTAGTACACATATTTCTATGGGGCTCCACACTTTCCTTCAAACATAATGAACAAACAGATTCATCTGTGTCAGACATGTTTAAACAGACTAGCAATGAGACTAGCAAGCTTGGAAAACACTTTGAAATAAATTTACAAGCACTAAATAAAACGTTACTGCGCCTTTAAGAAGCACAAAAAATTGTCACAGTCGAAATAACAATGAACCAAATCAGTTATAGCAACCAAATTTTCACAATAAATGTATTAAGTTAGCAGAGCATTGCACCCACTTGCAAATGGATGATTAACCCCTTAATACCCAAAACGGATAATAATATAGAAAAAAACGTCTTTTAACACAGTCAAACACACTGTCACAGGTCTGCTGTGACTGATTACCTCCCTCAAAATGACTTTTGAAGTCCCCTGAGCTCTCTAGAGACGTCCTGTGTCATGCAGGAAGAAACAGGAAGACAGAGACTGAATTTTTACTGCGCAAAAAAGCGCTAAAATAGGCCCCTCCCACTCATATTACAACAGTGGGAAGCCTCAGTTAACTGTTTCCATGCAGAAATATAAGTCAGCCATGTGGAAAATTCATGCCCCAATAAATTTTATCACCAAAGTACCTCACAAAAACGATTAAACATGCCAGCAACCGTTTTAAACATCTTTTTCTTTTCTTTTTTAAAGAGTATGTATCTCTATTGATAAGCCTGATTCCAGTCCTTCTACTGCATTTAAGACTTATTACATTACTTCAGTAATAGCAGCATTTTCTTAGTCAAATTCCTTTCCTAGAAAATTACTTTACTGTATATACATTAATCAGCCTGATACCAGTCACTTCCACTGCATTTAAGGCTGTACTTACATAACATCGGTATCAGCAGTATTTTCTTAGTCAATTCCATTCCTTAGAAAAATATTTTACTGCACATAACTTATTTGCAGGGGACCCCGCATGCTATTCCCTTTCTGAAGTTACCCCACTCCTCAGAATGTGCGAGAACAGCCAGTGGATCTTAGTTACTTCTGCTAAGATCATAGAAAACACAGGCAGATTCTTCTTCCAAATACTGCCTGAGAAAAAAACAGCACAATCCGGTGCCATTTAAAAATAACAAACTTTTGATTGAAGAAATAATTAAGTATAAAACACCACTCTCCTCTCGCGACCTCCATCTATGTTGAGAGTTGCAAGAGAATGACTGGATATGACATGTGAGGGGAGGAGCTATATAGCAGCTCTGCTTTGGGTGATCCTCTTGCAACTTCCTGTTGGGAAGGGAATATATCCCATAAGAAATGGATGACCCGTGGACAGAATACACTTAACAAGAGAAAAAAAAAATTTCATTCTATGGGCAACTGTGTGTTTCTTGTAAATATATATGTATATGCTTATATAAATATATATTTATGTTTTAATATGTGTATATACACATACAAACACATAAATATATATGTATACAACCATATACACGTACATATATACCGGTATTTAACATTTGCTGCCCATCGCTGCGCGACTTACCTGAATGAGAACAAGGCTTCCATTTGAGCCTATGGAAGCCCACTCTCGTGAGCACAATGCTTCCATGTAATGCGAGCGCGAGGACGCGTTCGCATTGCGGCTAACTTGTAATACCAGCGCACATTTGCAACGTGTGCTCCACTTGTAATCTAACCCATTATTTTTAAACAGTATTTAGAAATCCAAAAATTACTGGTCCATAAAGTACATTCAGCTAGATTACGAGTTGAGCGTTATATCTCAAATAGCAGCGTTATGGGCCATAACGCATAATTTTCCCTAACGCAGTCATTACGAGTCTTGTCTTATTTTGTATAGCTGTACCGCAAGCCTTTTAGCCTGTAATGCAATGACAGTACCGCACTCTTGAAAATTACGTTTTTTCATGGGATTCCCATAGCGCTGCCATTACGAGACTTGCGGTGACAGCCTAAAACGACAAGATCAGTAACACCATCTAAAAGCAGAAGTTATGAGTTTTACGCTACAAATCTGTAACAAAAAACTCATAACTAAACTGCTACAAAGTACACTAACACCCATAAACTACCTATTAACCCCTAAACCGAGGCCCTCCCGCATCGCAAATACTATATTAAAGTTATTAACCCCTAATCTGCCGCTCCTGACATCGCAGTCACTAAAATAATTTATTAACCCCTGTTCCGCCGCCCTTCCGCATCGCAAACACTATTTAAATATTATTAACCCTTAATCTGCCGTCCGCCCACATCGCCCCCACTGTCCTAAAGTTATTAAGCCCTACACCGCCACCATTATAATAATCCTATTAACCCCTAAACTGCAAGCCCCCACAACAAAATATACTAAAGTAAACTATTAACCCCTAAATCGAAAGCCCCCCACATCACAATAAACTAATTTAAACTAGTAACCCCTAAACCTAACGTCCCCCTAACTTTATATTAAAATTAAAATTTCCCTACCTTAAATTAAATTAAAACTTACCTGTCAAATTAAAAAAACAAAACAATTAAACTAACATAATTATTAAACTAACTACCAATTAAATTAAACTACACATTAAAAAAAATCTTAACACAAACTATCTAAATACAAGAAATAAAAAGGACTAAATTACGAAAAATAACAAACGAAATTATCAAAAATAAAAAAGAATTACACCTAATCTAATAGCCCTATAAAAATAAAAAAGCCCACCCAAAATAAAAAAAAACATAGCCTACATTAAACTACCAATAGCCCTTAAAAGGGCCTTTTGTAGGTCATTGCCCTAAGTTAAAGTGAATGTAAATTTTTCATGTTCGGATGATATAGTTTTGTAGAGAATCATCCGATTAAGCAAACCGCCACAATATTTTTGTAATAAAAGTTATCATTTCGTTTTAATTTCATAGACTAAATACCGATCGTTCACTTTACCCGCTCCTCCCACTCACTGTTTGCTAATTCTCCTCCATATTACGTAAACAGCGGTCCCACCCGCTGTTTACGTATCGGCACTGCACGCTCCTGTGTAGATTTTCCATTGCGCATGCGTTTCTCCTGTTTCCGCTTTTTAACAACATAGTATTCATTGAATGGGTCTATTCAATGAAAACTACCGTTGCGAGTGGCGAAGGACAGGATCTACTAAAAGCAAACACTTTAATCCCGCAAATAACAAAAAATACTATATCGAGTGTAAGTCAATTTCTAATAAAATATATATTTCATTCACAATATGAACCTAGTTGGTCTCATCGATAAAATATATAAGATAAAGTACCTATATACGGAGCCCTTTCATATCCGCTAATCCAAGCGGTACAATTGTGAGGAAATGACAGGACTCCGTATAGATTTCTATTGAGACGACAAATTTACTTCAATTGCGCATGCGCGAAATGTGCACGAACTTACAATAGATTAGCTTTGCACCGCAAACGAACGAAGGACGTATTACGTCATGGTAATGGGGTGGGTCCCCCTGTGGTTAGAGCCGTTATTGGCTATGAAGACGTCCATCAAAAACTACAGTAAAGGAGCGCGAATGCCGGGAGGAGGATGAGTGCAGAGAAAATTATTAGAAGAAGATGAAAATACAGGTAACGATGTAAAATCTTGGGAATTGATGAATGAAAGTCAGGTTTTTTATTGACAACTGTTACACAGATGTTTAGACAGGAGGCTGACTTTACAATCACTTTAAACAGCTCTTTTACCTGTAAAAAATAAATACAAAGACCCCCCCAACAGTAAAACCCACCACCCAACCAACCCCCCAAAATAAAAAACCTAACTCTAACAAAAACCTAAGCTACCCTTTGCCCTGGAAAGGGCATTTGCCCAAACCCTAATCTAAAAACAAAACCACCTAAAACTCTTAAAAAACCCCGAAGATCCATTTGTAGTTTTTGAAGTCCCGCTTGAACGATTTTCATCCAGGCGGCCTCTTCAATCTTCATCCAGACGGCATCTTCTATCTCGTGGAGCGGGTCCATCCTGAAGACATCCAGCGTGGGGCATCCTCTTTATATGGTCGCCGCCGTACTCTGAATCTTCAATGCAAGGGACGCCATTTTGGATGAAAAATGTGAATCAGCCAATAGGAATTAGAGCTGCTAAAAATCCTATTGGCTGTTCAAATTCATCATCGGCGGCAACCGTATGAAGAGGATGCTCCGCGCCGGATGTCTTCAGGATGGACCTGCTCCGCGCCACCGGGATCAAGATAGAAGATGCCATCTGGATGAAGACTTCGCCACCGGGAAGAAGATTGAAGAGGCTGCCTGGATAAAGACTTCTCGCTGCCTGGATGAAGATCATTGAAGCGGGACTTCAAAAACTGTAAGTGGATCTTCTGGGTTAGTGTTAGGTTTTTTTAAGGTTTTTTTGTGTGGTTTTTTTTTTAGATTAGTGTTTGGGCTATTGCTAAATGCCTTTTCAAGGGCAATGCCCATCCAAATGCCCCTTCTAGGGCAAAGGGTAGCTTAGGTTTTGTTAGAGTTAGGTTTTTTATTTTGGGGGGTTGGTTGGGTGGTGGGTTTTACTGTTGGGGGGGTCTTTGTATTTTTTAAGGTTTTTTTGGGTGGGTTTTTATTTTAGATTAGGGTTTGCGCATGTAAAAGAGCTAAATGCCCTTTTAAGGGCAATGCCCATCCAAATGCCCTTTTCAGGGCAATGTGTAGCTTAATTTTTTTAGATGGATTTTTTTTTGTGGGTTTGTGGGGGTGGGGTTTGTAACTTTTTTTTTCATAAACAGAGTTGATTTCTTTAGGGCAATGCCCTACAAAAGGTAATTTTAAGGGCCACTGGTAGTTTATTCTAGATTAGATTTTTTTATTTTGGGGTGTTTTTTTTTTAAAGGGGTATTAGAATAGGAATCATTTTTATTATTTTTGATCATTTGTTTGTAATGTATTTTTTTAGGGGGTGTTTGTTTTTTTGTAGCAAAAGAGCTGTTTTACTTAGGGCAATGCCCTACAAAAGGCCCTTTTAAGGGCCCTTGGTAGTTTTGGGGGTGGGGGTTTGTATACTGTTAGGGGGTGTTTGTTTTTTTGTAGCAAAAGAGCTGTTTAACCTAGGGCAATGCCCTACAAAAGGCACTTTTAAGGCAGCGCTATAGGGGATTAAATAAAGCCACTTTTGATGCATTGGCTAATTTCCCTAAAGCGCTCAGAACTCGGAATCTAGGCGATTGTTAGCTAGGGTTATCAACGCAAAAATGAAATGTACTAACTAACATTTTTTTCTTTTGCAAAGTGCCACTGCTCCCCCTGGAGAGACCTGCCTCACACTTTGAAAACCACTGCTTTAAAGGAACACTAAAATAATTGTATTTATATATGTAAAAAACAGAATTTATGTTTACCTGATAAATTACTTTCTCCAACGGTGTGTCCGGTCCACGGCGTCATCCTTACTTGTGGGATATTCTCTTCCCCAACAGGAAATGGCAAAGAGCCCAGCAAAGCTGGTCACATGATCCCTCCTAGGCTCCGCCTACCCCAGTCATTCGACCGACGTTAAGGAGGAATATTTGCATAGGAGAAACCATATGGTACCGTGGTGACTGTAGTTAAAGAAAATAAAACATCAGACCTGATTAAAAAAACCAGGGCGGGCCGTGGACCGGACACACCGTTGGAGAAAGTAATTTATCAGGTAAACATAAATTCTGTTTTCTCCAACATAGGTGTGTCCGGTCCACGGCGTCATCCTTACTTGTGGGAACCAATACCAAAGCTTTAGGACACGGATGAAGGGAGGGGGCAAATCAGGTCACCTAAATGGAAGGCACCACGGCTTGCAAAACCTTTCTCCCAAAAATAGCCTCAGAAGAAGCAAAAGTATCAAACTTGTAAAATTTGGTAAAAGTGTGCAGTGAAGACCAAGTCGCTGCCCTACATATCTGATCAACAGAAGCCTCGTTCTTGAAGGCCCATGTGGAAGCCACAGCCCTAGTGGAATGAGCTGTGATTCTTTCGGGAGGCTGCCGTCCGGCAGTCTCGTAAGCCAATCTGATGATGCTTTTAATCCAAAAAGAGAGAGAGGTAGAAGTTGCTTTTTGACCTCTCCTTTTACCGGAATAAACAACAAACAAGGAAGATGTTTGTCTAAAATCCTTTGTAGCATCTAAATAGAATTTTAGAGCGCGAACAACATCCAAATTGTGCAACAAACGTTCCTTCTTTGAAACTGGTTTCGGACACAGAGAAGGTACGATAATCTCCTGGTTAATGTTTTTGTTAGAAACAACTTTTGGAAGAAAACCAGGTTTAGTACGTAAAACCACCTTATCTGCATGGAACACCAGATAAGGAGGAGAACACTGCAGAGCAGATAATTCTGAAACTCTTCTAGCAGAAGAAATTGCAACTAAAAACAAAACTTTCCAAGATAATAACTTAATATCAACGGAATGCAAGGGTTCAAACGGAACCCCCTGAAGAACTGAAAGAACTAAATTGAGACTCCAAGGAGGAGTCAAAGGTTTGTAAACAGGCTTAATTCTAACCAGAGCCTGAACAAAGGCTTGAACATCTGGCACAGCGGCCAGCTTTTTGTGAAGTAACACAGACAAGGCAGAAATCTGTCCCTTCAGGGAACTTGCAGATAATCCTTTTTCCAATCCTTCTTGAAGGAAGGATAGAATCCTAGGAATCTTAACCTTGTCCCAAGGGAATCCTTTAGATTCACACCAACAGATATATTTTTTCCAAATTTTGTGGTAAATCTTTCTAGTTACAGGCTTTCTGGCCTGAACAAGAGTATCGATAACAGAATCTGAGAACCCTCGCTTCGATAAGATCAAGCGTTCAATCTCCAAGCAGTCAGCTGGAGTGAAACCAGATTCGGATGTTCGAACGGACCCTGAACAAGAAGGTCTCGTCTCAAAGGTAGCTTCCAAGGTGGAGCCGATGACATATTCACCAGATCTGCATACCAAGTCCTGCGTGGCCACGCAGGAGCTATCAAGATCACCGACGCCCTCTCCTGATTGATCCTGGCTACCAGCCTGGGGATGAGAGGAAACGGCGGGAACACATAAGCTAGTTTGAAGGTCCAAGGTGCTACTAGTGCATCCACTAGAGCCGCCTTGGGATCCCTGGATCTGGACCCGTAGCAAGGAACTTTGAAGTTCTGACGAGAGGCCATCAGATCCATGTCTGGAATGCCCCACAGCTGAGTGACTTGGGCAAAGATTTCCGGATGGAGTTCCCACTCCCCCGGATGCAATGTCTGACGACTCAGAAAATCCGCTTCCCAATTTTCCACTCCTGGGATGTGGATAGCAGACAGGTGGCAGGAGTGAGACTCCGCCCATAGAATGATTTTGGTCACTTCTTCCATCGCCAGGGAACTCCTTGTTCCCCCCTGATGGTTGATGTACGCAACAGTTGTCATGTTGTCTGATTGAAACCGTATGAACTTGGCCCTCGCTAGCTGAGGCCAAGCCTTGAGAGCATTGAATATCGCTCTCAGTTCCAGAATATTTATCGGTAGAAGAGATTCTTCCCGAGACCAAAGACCCTGAGCTTTCAGGGATCCCCAGACCGCGCCCCAGCCCATCAGACTGGCGTCGGTCGTGACAATGACCCACTCTGGTCTGCGGAATGTCATCCCTCGTGACAGGTTGTCCAGGGACAGCCACCAACGGAGTGAGTCTCTGGTCCTCTGATTTACTTGTATCTTCGGAGACAAGTCTGTATAGTCCCCATTCCACTGACTGAGCATGCACAGTTGTAATGGTCTTAGATGAATGCGTGCAAAAGGAACTATGTCCATTGCCGCTACCATCAACCCGATCACTTCCATGCACTGAGCTATGGAAGGAAGAGGAACGGAATGAAGTATCCGACAAGAGTCTAGAAGTTTTGTTTTTCTGGCCTCTGTCAGAAAAATCCTCATTTCTAAGGAGTCTATTATTGTTCCCAAGAAGGGAACCCTTGTTGACGGAGATAGAGAACTCTTTTCCACGTTCACTTTCCATCCGTGAGATCTGAGAAAGGCCAGGACAATGTCCGTGTGAGCCTTTGCTTGAGGAAGGGACGACGCTTGAATCAGAATGTCGTCCAAGTAAGGTACTACAGCAATGCCCCTTGGTCTTAGCACAGCTAGAAGGGACCCTAGTACCTTTGTGAAAATCCTTGGAGCAGTGGCTAATCCGAAAGGAAGCGCCACGAACTGGTAATGTTTGTCCAGGAATGCGAACCTCAGGAACCGATGATGTTCCTTGTGGATAGGAATATGTAGATACGCATCCTTTAAATCCACCGTGGTCATGAATTGACCGTCCTGGATGGAAGGAAGAATAGTTCGAATGGTTTCCATCTTGAACGATGGAACCTTGAGAAACTTGTTTAAAATCTTGAGATCTAAGATTGGTCTGAACGTTCCCTCTTTTTTGGGAACTATAAACAGATTGGAGTAGAACCCCATCCCTTGTTCTCTTAATGGAACAGGATGAATCACTCCCATTTTTAACAGGTCTTCTACACAATGTAAGAATGCCTGTCTTTTTATGTGGTCTGAAGACAACTGAGACCTGTGGAACCTCCCCCTTGGGGGAAGTCCCTTGAATTCCAGAAGATAACCTTGAGAGACTATTTCTAGCGCCCAAGGATCCAGAACATCTCTTGCCCAAGCCTGAGCGAAGAGAGAGAGTCTGCCCCCCCCCCAGATCCGGTCCCGGATCGGGGGCCAACATTTCATGCTGTCTTGGTAGCAGTGGCAGGTTTCTTGGCCTGCTTTCCCTTGTTCCAGCCTTGCATTGGTCTCCAAGCTGGCTTGGCTTGAGAAGTATTACCCTCTTGCTTAGAGGACGTAGCACTTTGGGCTGGTCCGTTTCTACGAAAGGGACGAAAATTAGGTTTATTTTTTGCCTTGAAAGGCCGATCCTGAGGAAGGGCGTGGCCCTTACCCCCAGTGATATCAGAGATAATCTCTTTCAAGTCAGGGCCAAACAGCGTTTTCCCCTTGAAAGGAATGTTAAGTAGCTTGTTCTTGGAAGACGCATCAGCCGACCAAGATTTCAACCAAAGCGCTCTGCGCGCCACAATAGCAAACCCAGAATTCTTAGCCGCTAACCTAGCCAATTGCAAAGTGGCGTCTAGGGTGAAAGAATTAGCCAATTTGAGAGCATTGATTCTGTCCATAATCTCCTCATAAGGAGGAGAATCACTATCGACCGCCTTTATCAGCTCATCGAACCAGAAACATGCGGCTGTAGCGACAGGGACAATGCATGAAATCGGTTGTAGAAGGTAACCCTGCTGAACAAACATCTTTTTAAGCAAACCTTCTAATTTTTTATCCATAGGATCTTTGAAAGCACAACTATCCTCTATGGGTATAGTGGTGCGTTTGTTTAAAGTGGAAACCGCTCCCTCGACCTTGGGGACTGTCTGCCATAAGTCCTTTCTGGGGTCGACCATAGGAAACAATTTTTTAAATATGGGGGGAGGGACGAAAGGAATACCGGGCCTTTCCCATTCTTTATTAACAATGTCCGCCACCCGCTTGGGTATAGGAAAAGCTTCTGGGAGCCCCGGCACCTCTAGGAACTTGTCCATTTTACATAGTTTCTCTGGGATGACCAACTTGTCACAATCATCCAGAGTGGATAATACCTCCTTAAGCAGAATGCGGAGATGTTCCAACTTAAATTTAAATGCAATCACATCAGGTTCAGCTTGTTGAGAAATGTTCCCTGAATCAGTAATTTCTCCCTCAGACAAAACCTCCCTGGCCCCATCAGACTGGGTTAGGGGCCCTTCAGAAATATTATTATCAGCGTCGTCATGCTCTTCAGTATCTAAAACAGAGCAGTCGCGCTTACGCTGATAAGTGTTCATTTTGGCTAAAATGTTTTTGACAGAATTATCCATTACAGCCGTTAATTGTTGCATAGTAAGGAGTATTGGCGCGCTAGATGTACTAGGGGCCTCCTGAGTGGGCAAGACTCGTGTAGACGAAGGAGGGAATGATGCAGTACCATGCTTACTCCCCTCACTTGAGGAATCATCTTGGGCATCATTGTCATTGTCACATAAATCACATTTATTTAAATGAATAGGAATTCTGGCTTCCCCACATTCAGAACACAGTCTATCTGGTAGTTCAGACATGTTAAACAGGCATAAACTTGATAACAAAGTACAAAAAACGTTTTAAAATAAAACCGTTACTGTCACTTTAAATTTTAAACTGAACACACTTTATTACTGCAATTGCGAAAAAACATGAAGGAATTGTTCAAAATTCACCAAATTTACACCACAGTGTCTTAAAGCCTTAAAAGTATTGCACACCAAATTTGGAAGCTTTAACCCTTAAAATAACAGAACCGGAGCCGTTTTGAACTTTAACCCCTTTACAGTCCCTGGTATCTGCTTTGCTGAGACCCAACCAAGCCCCAAGGGGAATACGATACCAAATGACGCCTTCAGAAAGTCTTTTCTAAGTATCAGAGCTCCTCTCACATGCGACTGCATGCCATGCCTCTCAAAAACAAGTGCGCAACACCGGCGCGAAAATGAGGCTCTGCCTATGCTTTGGGAAAGCCCCTAAAGAATAAGGTGTCTAAAACAGTGCCTGCCGATATGATTATATCAAAATACCCAGATAAAATGATTCCTCAAGGCTAAATATGTGTTAATAATGAATCGATTTAGCCCAGAAAAAGTCTACAGTCTTAATAAGCCCTTTTTGAAGCCCTTATTTACGATCGTAATAAACATGGCTTACCGGATCCCATAGGGAAAATGACAGCTTCCAGCATTACATCGTCTTGTTAGAATGTGTCATACCTCAAGCAGCAAGAGACTGCTCACTGTTCCCCCAACTGAAGTTAATTGCTCTCAACAGTCCTGTGTGGAACAGCCATGGATTTTAGTGACGGTTGCTAAAATCATTTTCCTCATACAAACAGAAATCTTCATCTCTTTTCTGTTTCTGAGTAAATAGTACATACCAGCACTATTTCAAAATAACAAACTCTTGATTGAATAATAAAAACTACAGTTAAACACTAAAAAACTCTAAGCCATCTCCGTGGAGATGTTGCCTGTACAACGGCAAAGAGAATGACTGGGGTAGGCGGAGCCTAGGAGGGATCATGTGACCAGCTTTGCTGGGCTCTTTGCCATTTCCTGTTGGGGAAGAGAATATCCCACAAGTAAGGATGACGCCGTGGACCGGACACACCTATGTTGGAGAAATATAAATTAAGCTTACCTGATAATTTCATTTCTATCGTGGGGAGGAGAGTCCACTGCTTCATTCATTACTTTTGGGAAATAAGAACCTGGCCACCAGGAGGAGGCAAAGACACCCCAGCCAAAGGCTTAAATACCTCCCCCCACTTCCCTCATCTCCCAGTCATTCTCCCAAGGGAACAAGGAACAGTAGGAAAAATATCAGGGTATAATTAGTGCCAGAAGAACAAAATTTAATTTAGGTCCACCCACCGGAGCAACGGGCGGGAGCCGTGGACTCTCCTCCCCACGATGAAAATTAAATTATCAGGTAAGCATAATTTATATTTTCCATCTAAAGGGGAGGAGAGTCCACAGCTTCATTCATTACTTTTGGGAACAAATACCCAAGCTCTAGAGGACACTGAATGAAAAAGGGAGGGCAAAAGGCGGACCCTAATCTGAGGGCACCACAGCCTGTAAAACCTTTCTTCCAAAAACTGCTTCCGCCGAAGCAAAAACGTAAAACTTGTACAATTTTGTAAAGGTATGTAAGGAGGACCAGGTAGCCGCCTTACAAATGTGCTCCACAGAGGCCTCATTCTTGAAGAACCAGGAAAAAGCCACAGCTCTAGTCGAATGAGCTGTGATCTTCTGAGGAGGCTTATGTCCAGAAAGGACAAAGAAGTTGCAGAGGCTTTCTGCCCCCTGCCTTTCCCAGAATACACCATAAAAAGAGATGTAGTCTGTCTGAAATCCTTCGTAGCCTGAAGATAGAACTTCAAAGCTAGAACCACATACACATTATGAAGTAACCTCTCCTTAGGGGAAGAGGGGTTAGGACACAAAGAAGGAACGATTTCTTGATTGATGTTACGGTTAGACACAACCTTGCGAAGGAATCCCAAACCGGTGCGAAGAACAGTCTTATCAGCGTGAAACACTAGATAAGGAGGCTCATATCCCAAGGCCACCAACTCAGCTATTGCGACGGCATGCAGAGTATCTAACAGAAAGAGAACCTTCCAAGAAAGAATCTTAATGTCAACAGAGTGCATAAGTTCAAACGGAACCCTCTGCAATACCTTCAGAACCAAGTTCAAGCTCCAAGGAGGAGCGGATTGTCTAAAAACAGGCCTGATTCTAGACAAAGCCTGAACAAAGGACTGTATATCAGGAAGCTCAGCGAGCCTCTTGTGTAACAGAACAGACAATGCCGAAAATCTGTCCATTCAAGGAACTGGTGACAAGCTCCTTCTCGAGTCCATTCTGGAGAAAGGACAAAATCCTGGATACCTTAACCTTGTGCCAAGGATATCCGTGCTTCTCACACAAGGACAAGTAAGTACTCCAAACCTTATGATAGATGCGACGAGTGACCTGCTTCCTGGCCTGAACGAGAGCATCAATCACTCTCTCAGAGAACCCTCTCTTGGCCAAGACTAAGCGTTTAATCTCCACGCAGTCAGCCTCAGAGAATCTAGGTTTTGATGCTGAAAATTACCTTGTACCAGCAGATCCCTGGCCAGGGTAACCTCCATGGAGGAGACAATGATATCCCCACCAGATCCGCAAACCACGTCCTCCACGGCCTCGACGGAGCAATCAGAATAGCCGAAGCATGCTCCTGCTCGATGCGGGCCACTACACAAGGTAGAAGTGGTAACTGTGGGAAAATGTAAACTAGGTTGAACCCCCAAGGTACTGCCAAGGCATCTATCAGCTCTGCCTGGGGATCCCTGGACCGCGACCCGTATCTGGGTAGCTTGCAAATGAGTCTGGACGCCAAGAGATCAATCTCTGGAGTCCCCCATTCGTGACAAATCTCTGCAAACACATTGGGTGGAGAGACCATTCCCCCGGATGAAAGGATTGCCTGCTGAGAAAAGCCACTTCCCAGTTGTCCACACCCGGAATGTGGAAAGCTGAGAGCGAGCAGTTGTGGGACTCTGCCCATTACAATATCCGAGATACCTCCCTCATCGCTAGGGAGCTTTTCGCCTCCCCCTGAAGGTTGATGTAAGCCACCAAGGTAATATTGTCTGTCTGAAATCTGATGAAGCTGAACGACCCCAGAAGAGGCCACGCCTTCAGAGCATTGTAGATCACTGGAAGTTCCAGAATATTGATTGGGAGGAGAGACTCTCCCCATCCTGCCAGACTCATGTCCGTGGTCACAATCTCCCAGGATGGTCTCAGGAAGGATGTCCCTTGGGATAGTTGTTCGGGACGGATCCACCAAGAAAGGGATTCCCTCATCCGATCGTCCAGAAAAATCTGCTGAGATAGATCTGTATGATCGCCGTTCCACTGTCTCAACATGCACAAATGAAGAGGTCTGAGATGGAACCAGGTGAATGGAATGACATTGATGCAGGATACCATGAGCCCGATCACCTCCATACTCTGAGCCACAGAGGGACTGGAGAAGGACTGAAGGGCAAGACAGGCAGTCACAATCTTCCTGAGTTGCTGATCTGTGAGAAATATTCTGATGGCTATAGAATCTATTATCATCCCCAGGAACTCTACCCTTTTGCTGGGAATCAGGGAGCTCTTTCCTGAGTTTATCTTCCAACTGTGAGATTGAAGCAAAAGCAGAAGGGCCCTCGAGTAGTCCTCTGCGAGACTGAATGACGGCGCCTGGACTAGGATATCGTCCAGATAGGACACCACAGCATTGCCTCTGGACTTGGCTACTGCAAGCAGTGCCCCCAGAACCTTCGTTAAGACTTTCGGGGGCCGTCACCAGACCAAAGGGAAGGGCCACAAATTGGTAATGTTGGTCCAGAAACACAAATCTCAGGAACCTGAAGTGATCCCTGTAGTTTGGCACATGAAGGTAGGCATCCTTCAAGTCTATTGTCATCATGAACCTACCCTCTTGAACTAGGGGCAGAATAGATCTGATCGTTTCCATTTTGAATGATGGAACAGCCAGAAACTTGTTTAAATATTTTAGGTCCAGAATCGGACGGAACGTGCCCTCCTTCTTTGGGACCACGAAAAGGTTTAAATAGTACACTAGACCCCTTTCTGCTGGGGGTACTGGTACAATAACTCAGAGAGAAGAGAGATCCCTCACACATTCTAGAAAGGCATCTCTCTTTTCTGGTCTGAAAGACAGGTTTGACAGGAGGAATCTGCCCCTTGGCAGATGAGCTCTGAACCCTATCCTGTATCCTTGGACGACAACCTCCAGAACCCAAGGGTCCTGAACATCCTACAACCAGGCCTCTGAGAAGAGAGATAATCTGCCCCCTGCAGCCCCTTCATGCCGACTTTGTTTCGGCGGGCTTCTTGCTCTGCTTGGACGAAGGGACGAAAAGTAGATCGCTTAGGCTTAACCTTCTTATCCTGCGGTAGGAAAGCACCCTTGCCTCCCATCACCGTGGATATGATCGAGTCCAATCGTGGACCAAACAGGATCTTGCCCTGAAAGAGAAGAGCTAACAGTCTGGACTTAGAGGTCATGTCCGAAAACCACAACTTTAGCCACAGAGCCCTGCGGGCTAGTACAGAAAACCCTGAAACCTTGGCATTCAGGTGAAAAATGTGCATATTGGCATCACAAATAAAAGAATTAGCTACCCTCAAGGCCTTAATTCTCTCTTGCATTTCGTTGAGGGGAGTCTCCCTTTTGACCATATCAGACAGAGATTTGCACCAATATGTCGCAGTTCCGGCAACCGCCGCTGCCGTCTGAAAAACAAACCCTGTGTGTTGAAACATTTTCCTTAACATGTTTTCTAACTTTTTATCCCTGGGCTCCTTGAACGACAAACTATCCTCAAGAGGAATCGTTGTTCGCTACACGAGTGTAGAGATAGCACCATCCCCTTTAGGGACGGTCCCCCATAGCTCAAGCTGAGAGTCCAAAATGGGGAACAGTTTCTTAAAGGAAGAAGAAGGGGTAAAGGAAGAAACTAATCTATTCCATTCATTCTTAATAATGTTAGCCATCTTAACAGGCACTGGGAAGGTCTGAGGTACCACCCTGTCCTCATACACTTTATCAAGCTTAGGAATCAAAGGTTCCTCCGATAGTTTCGGTTCCGGAACCTCGAGAGTAGCAAGCACCTGCTTCAGCAAAAAGCGCAAATTTTCCATCCTAAACCTGAAATCGGGCTCCTCTGCAGACGGAGCTTTAGATGACAAGGATTGCGACCCAGAAGGAACGTCCTCCAAAGAGTCGGAGTCGTCCTCGTCAGCAGATAACCTTTCCGAGATATCCATAGAAGTATATGACTCCTGGTCCGGATCGTTATATTTTACCCTACGCTTACGCTTAGCAGAACGTGGTAAAACCACCGTTTGCAGTTGATCCGCAAAGTCTAACGGCCAACAGATTTCCCCGAAGGAGAGATGGACATGCCCTGGGGTGTTGCATTTGTACTAGGAGATGAATGTAGGAGACGCACCTCACGGGACGGGAGCCCTCAGAGGTGGACGGCTCAGTAGTACTAGACATTCTCTTCTTTCGAGAAGCCGAGACCTTATCTAGGCAATCCACCGGAACCTCCTCACAATAAACACAGATATTATACTTAAAGAGGGAGTACCCTCTAACGCGTCAGAGTCCTCCATAGCTTGCGGCTGTGATACGGACTAGTAGAAATATAAATAAATAAAGGCACCTTTATAACCTCCAATGGCCGTGGCACTCACCACCTCCTAGGACCCGGACCACAGAAACCGTTACGTCTCCTGCACCGTAAGCCCAGCAGGAAGTAGATTAGGCCACACCCGGTCAGCAGGAATGCCTCGCAGGACCGCCCCTACACTAGGGAGAAAACACGCCAAAAACAGCTGCGCAAATACTCCTGGAAGGAAACTAAAGTTTACCTATTGCCAGAGCCTCATCTTACACATACCGCAGCAATGACACTATAAACAATATTATGTATAAACCCCCCTGTTCAATAATCTCCTTACTAGGGATGCTAACCCTTGATTCTATAAAGATAAAAGGCATCACACTGTGATCCTGTCTTCTGCGTTGTCATAATGTGTATAAAAATGAAACAATCTTACCAGAATCCATGCCGTGGAACAGGAACATGGCCTCTCAAGTGTGACAGTGTAGTAGCATCGCTCCTGACATGGACTTGATTGTCGGGATGGTTTCGCAGAAAGACTCTCCCTGCATCTCTGGACTCACTGAGAGGCTGACAGGATTACTTAAAACTCCAGTCCTATTTTGAAGAGTAATACCCTCCATAACAGACTACTCCGAATCTTCCGACACTTCTCTACCAACCTCCTGTGACGAAAGGCAAAGAATGACTAGGGGATGAGGGAAGTGGGGGAGGTATTTAAGCCTTTGGCTGGGGTGTCTCTGCCTGCTCCTGGTGGCCAGGTTCTTATTTCCCAAAAGTAATGAATGAAGCCATGGACTCTCCTCCCCTTTAGATGGAAATATGTGCATCAGTACTCAAGTGCTGCATTGCAAAAGACCCACATACAAAATAAGGACCAGATTACGCGTGAAGCACTAACAGTTAAGTGCGAGCATTAAGGGGTTTATCGTGGGTGTGACAATTGCAATTTACACTAGAATGATTACCGTGTCCTCAGAGCTCTGAATAACTGTTTCACAAAAAAAATGTCACAAAACACATCAAAATGCATTACAAAGTATAGTTACTCTCATAATAACACAGTGTAATAAAAATTATTTAACAAAAATATTGCACATAAAAGTTATAAAGGCTCAAAGATATGAGGTCTCAAGTGTTTGAAAAAAAAGCAGGCAAAGGGCTTTAACATAGAAATACATATATATATACATGTCTAAAGATGTGTGTGTGTGTATATATTTATACAGTATATGTGTACATATATATTTACAGACATTGGAATGTGAAATCTTCATATTTTCATGTCAGATTAGTGCACATGAGAATACTTGATGGTGTTTGCACACGAGTAGGGCGTTAGGTTTCTCCCCCCCCCCCACTTTTTTTGCTCCATTGACTTTTACGGGGGGGAATAAGGGAATGTGCATGCTTTTTGCACTTGTCGGTTTAACCCCTTAACGACCAAGGACGTACAAGGTACGTCCTGCAAAAATTGTCAGTTAGTGACAATGGAAGTACCTGGAACGTCCTCGGTCTAATTGAGCACTGGAAGCGATTGTGATCGCTTCCAGCAGCTCTCAGGGTATTGCAGTGATGCCTCCATATTGAGGCATCCTGCAATACCCTTTTTGAAGCATCCGATGCAGAGAGAGACACTCTGTGGCCCTCTCTGCATCGGCCATCTATGGTGCTGATCGTTGGTGAATGGGAGCTGCTGCTGGGCTGCCCATCAATGGTTACTTCCTGTCCCTGTAATCAGTAAGTGTGTGCATAGTCGCCATAGCGTGTGGGGGGCGGGGGTGGTTGGGGGTGCCACATTTGCATAATAAATATTAATTATTTGTGAAGGATGTAGGGGGGACTTTAATGTTGGGCAAGGGATCTGGGAGGGAGAGGGAGGGGGGCAGCTACACTACAGAAAAGTTGTATTTAGAAATTAAAAATTTTAAAAAAAGCATTTTTTTTGGGAGGCAAACTGGGTACTGGCAGACAGCTGCCAGTACCCAAGATGGTGGCAAATAGGTAGAGGGGGAGGGTTAGAGTGGTTGGGGGCTAAGGGGGGATCCAGCACTGCAGAATCAATATATATATATATATATATATATATATATATATATATATATATATATATATATATATATATATAAATGCTTTTTATTGTAGTACTGGCAGACTTTCTGCCAGTACTTAAGATGGCGGTGACAAATGTGAGGTGGGGGAGGGAAGAGAGCTGTTTGAGGGGGTTCAGGGAGGGATCAGGGGGTGGGATGTGTCAGGTCGGATGCTGATCTCTGCACTAAAGCTAAAATTAACCCTACATGCTACCTAATTAACCCCTTAACTGCTGGGCATAATACAAGTGTGATGCGCAGCATCATTTAGCAGCCTTCTAATTACCAAAAAGCAATGCCAAAGCCATATATGTCTGCTATTTCTGAACAAAGGGGATCCCAGAGAAGCATTTGCAACCATTTGCGCCATTATTGCACAAACTGTTTGTAAATAATTTCAGTGAGAAACCTAAAGTTTGTGAAAAAGTTAGTAAAAAAGTTAACGATTTTTTTTTATTTGATCGTATTTGGCGGTGAAATGGTGGCATGAAATATACCAAAATGGGCCTAGATCAATAGTTTGGGTTGTCTACTAATATATATATATATATATATATATATATATATATATATATATATATATATATATATATATATATATATATACACACACATGTGAAAGGTTATTCAGGGATTCCTAACAGATATCAGTGTTACAATGTAACTATGGCTAATAAAAAATAAATGGTTTTGAAATAGCAAAGTGCTACTTGTACTTATTGCCCTATAACTTGCAAAAAAAGCAAAGAACATGTAAACATTTGGTATTTCTAAACTCAAGACACAATTTAGAAACTATTTAGCATAGGAGTTTTTTTGTGGTTGTAGATGTGCAACAGATTTTGGGGGTCCAAGTTAGAAAAAGTGTGTTTATAAAAAAAATTATAGTAAATTATATGATATGATGAAAATAATGGTATCTTTAGAAAGTCCATTTAATGGCGAGAAAAACGGTATATAATATGTGTGGGTACAGTAAATGATTAAGAAGAAAATAAATTACAGCTAAACACAAACACTGCAAAAATATAAAAAAAAGCCCTGGTCCTTAAGGGTAAGAAATTGAAAAATGGTCTGGTCACTAAAGGGTTAAAGGAAAAACATTAATCGGACTTGGGGAGTGCCTAGCATTGGAGGCTGTCTCCCATGATCCGATCCCGGCCTTGAAATCACATGATCGCACCTACAATCGTGTGATTTTATTTTTCAAGCAAGTGTCGGGCATAAAGGGGTTAATGTCCTTTTAACCCATTGAGTGCTAATGACAGCTCTGAGCTGTCACAGAGTTTCCCACTCTGGTGCTAATGACGTCTCAGAGCCGTCACTAGCACTCTCTCACCTTGAGGGAGATCTGGAGGCTCACACCTGCTCCAAGCCCGGCGATCGTGCCTGTAGAGTGACACGCATCGCCGGGGCATCACGTTTTGCGCGGTGACATCACAGCGCAACTTTATTAACAATTTGTCAATACAAAGTATAGGGAAAGGGGGCATGCTGCTTAGAAGCCTGTATCTCAGGCATTGGTGTAAGTCTTGGGGATCTGGAAAAAATAAAAAAAAAGTTAAAACATTTTTTTTCACAAAATAAAGAAAGAAATTAAATCAGCTTAGTACCCAGGTGGGAAAGTGCTTAGCACTCAAAGGGTTAAAAGATAGACCCAGCTTTAATAAGTGTATAATTCTTTGCAAGTGTATCTAGATGTTTTTAGGAAATACATACTGCAGGCAATAATGCAACAGCCAACCTATTTTAGAAAAAGATTATAAATAATACACCATTCAATTTCAAACTTTAATGAGGATCTTATACATCCCTAGTTTTCACTGCAGTGATGGGTATATTTTAGAAATTACAAACCATGGATTTTTTAAAACACACATTGAGTGTTTTGAGACGAGATTCAATTAGCAGATAATTTGTGAAAGGTTACATCAGAACGGATATAAAATGATAATATTCACATTCAATTTTTGGTAGACTTACTGGAGTATGGTTATCATCAAGCATTTAAAGAGCACCAGCTGTGAAAATTAAAAGTGTAGGTGACTTGCAGCGTTTTAAATGAGTTCTGGCAAGTGGTCTTCTCTGGGAGAGAATCAATAACCTTGACTGATGGCTTCCAATGGAGGAAGAATAGCCAGAAACAAAATACATAAGAAGCTTTTTAAAAAAAAATGCAAACAATATTTTCAATATATAAAAACTGCATATACACACACACACTTCAATATGTCTCTATTCTATGCTTTCTACATACTCTTGGTTTCCTTTTTTGAAAAGCATACCTAGGTAGGCTCAGGAGAAGCAATGCCGTACAAGCTAGCTGATGATTGGTGGCTACACACATGTTGAGCCGTGGCCGGACTGTTATCCGATGGACATTTGTGTAACGGATAATAATCTGACAGACAAATATTGGTCGGATAACAGTCCGACCGCAGCCAAATGTGTCTGATTCTACTCACGCGCCACCCCGCATGGACCCATCACAGCCTCACTCTAATGTAATTACGTATAGTGAATCTTTATTTAAAATATTACAAAAAGCACAAACATAAAACAATTAAATTAGCTTATATTTTTAAAAAAAAATTTTAATA
The DNA here is from genome assembly GCF_027579735.1 of Bombina bombina. NCBI lineage: Eukaryota > Metazoa > Chordata > Amphibia > Anura > Bombinatoridae > Bombina > Bombina bombina. The sequence continues at coordinate 73,169,467 of NC_069509.1, forward strand.
TATTAACTTACATATTTATTATTTTTTTATAATATATTAACTTATAATTATATTTATGGGGAAGGTAATAAGATATGTATGAGGAGGGGAATGTGTTAAAAGCACGTCGTGGTGGAGGGACCCATGGTTAGGTTCCCAGAGGCGGTTGCAGCAATCAAGGCACTGATTATAACAGAACACTCTGGAGCGTATCTGCCCTCGGCCGAATGTTCCTGTATAATTAGGCTTTACCATCTGATAGTGAGTAGCAGACGTGGGCCCGAGAGTTAAGAGAAATAAACGTCTGCAAATTGTGACTGTTGGGCATTTCTCCACTCGGAATATAGTTTCTCAGACATATGTATGACGGACAAATATGCTTCGGCATTCTGTCCGTCAGCATTCTGTCCAAGAACCATGTTCAGCTAGGTCCCAGCAATGTATTGCTGCTTTGTTGACAGCTTCAATAATTAATGATCAATCCCTCTGTGTTTAACCTTTTTGCAGGAGTTAAATACATAGTTATATGCAAGCAACAGTACAATAATGAAATGCTCTAACACACTAGAGAATTTCTTCTCATGTTTAAAGGGACATAAAACAGGTTGAGATCTGTGCATATACTAAAAGGGCTAATTAATTAAAAAATTGTTTGCATAAAAACATTGTTTAAAAATTGCTGGCAAATATTTTAAAATAATTTAAAAAAATAAGCAAAATTAATTACATAGCTAAACTGCATGGAGCAGCCAACTCCACCCCCTATCAGTGTTTAGACACAGGCATTGTATTTCAACTGAGTTCACAGCTTCTAGGCTTGCTCCAGCAGATAATCCATATGCATTTTTGCATTCTACCAAAACAATAGATATAGATACAGCTATAGAAGGACTGTCTGTTATAGCTATAGAAGGACTGTCTGTTATAGCTATAGAAGGACTGTCTGTTATAGCTATAGAAGGACTGTCTGTTGAGGAAATCCGCTTCCCAAGTGTCCACTCCCGGAATGTGGATAGCGGAAAGAAGACAATTGTGGTATTGCGCCCATTGCTGAATTTGAGACACTTCCATCATTGCTAGGGAACTTCTTGTTCCTCCACAATGATTTATGTAAGCGACAGAAGCTATGTTGTCTGATTGAAATCTGATATACCGGGCAGAACAAAGTTTGGGCCAGAGCATTGTAAATTGCCCGAAGTTCCAAGATGTTGATTGGAAGAGATGATTCTTCTCGGGACCAAGTCCCCTGAAAATTTTCTGGGACCCCAGACTGCTCCCCAACTTGAAAGGATGGCATTCGTAGTCACAATCTCCCAGGATGGTCTCAAAAAGCACGTACCTACAGACAGGTGATCTTGACAGAGCCACCAAAAGAGAGTCTCTCATTAATTTGTCTGATGAGACAGGTTCAAGTTATCTCCGTTCCATTGCCTCAGCATGCATTATTGTAGAGGTCGAAGATGGAAGCAAGCAAAAGGAATAATGTCCATGGAGGGCACCATGAGACCAATCACTTCCATACACTGCGTTAGTGAAGGGTTTAAAGTGACTTGAATGGATAAAAAAGCCAACACCAGCTTGGAACACCTCTGATTCGTCAGAGAAATCTTCATAGAGATAGAATATATTATGGTCCCTAGAAAAACAACTCTGGTGCTGGGAACCAGAGAACTCTTTTCTAGATTTATTTTCCATCCATGTGTCTGAAGGAGAAACAGAAGAGACTCCATCTGACATCTTGCTAAAGCCACAATTTTTTTTAACAAAGTATAAAAAAGTGCTGCAATGCAGAGGAGCACCTCTACCCACACATAAGCTGGGGTACTCACCACCTCCCAGTAACCCAGAGCTGAAGAATAGTCAGTAAACTCTCCAAAAGGAAGAAACTGCAGCCTGAGACAACCAGAGCTGCTATCGTGGAGGAGATGCGGTCGGTCATGTGATTGTGTAACTAAGCCCGCCCCCACAGCAAACTGAAAGCGTGCAAAGCTGAGCAGCGTATAAAAAAATCAATAAAAAAGGGCAACCTGCATCAATATGTCTGACAGAAACCCTCATGAGCCATAACCCGTTCACAAGTGCTTCTATCTACGGAGCTAAGCAGCACATGTCCCCAACTGCCCCATATACATAACCTGAACTGCAGATGTAACTTAACCCCGGATCCCATAGGGTATTAACACTTATCACACTGTGAATAAAGCCGTCCCTCTATATTAGGGGAGAAATAATACCCACTAAGCACATTCCCATAAATAGATAAGGGACTTACCCCCGGATCAGTGCTGTGGAGCAGACACAGCAACCCAAAGTGTGACAGACTTCTCTGTTCTTCTTCCAGGGACCGGAGTGAACGGTTTAAGACAGTGTAACTCAATACTGGTTACCCAGGGGTCGTTAGGTTGAGCATCCAGATCAATACAGAGAACTTCCCTGTTACATCTGGATCTAACATTCACCACCACACTCACTGAGCGACTTACAGTAAAAAACCCACGCCTCTCTTGAAGGGAAAATACCCATTAAAGGACTATCTTCTTCTAACACCTTCTCTGCCATCCTCCTATAGTGATGAAAGGCAAAGAGTGACTGGGGGATAGGGGAAGTGTGAGGAATATTTATAGCCTTTGGCTGGGGTGTCTTTGCCTCCTCCTGGTGGCCAGGTGTTGATATTCCCAACAGTAATTAATGAAGTTGTGGACTCTCCCTGTCTTTGGAAAGAAAACTGATAATAGGAGTAAATTATAAAGTTGCTTAATCTGCTCTATCTGAATCATAAAAAAAAAATCTGGGTTTAGTATCCCTTTAACATCATTTACTTAAAATAGTTCAAGTCAGATAATAAGCACAGATGCGTAACTAGGTAGAAAAAACTAGTCAACATCACCCTTATTCTTCAAATAATTGAATCTCTAACCAAATTGGCAGTGCAGGAACTTTTATGACACAAAAATAATGTTACATGTACCAAGTCCTCCTTGAATAGGAAACTGAAGCCAGAAGAACACGTTGGCTTACACTGCTTACTTATTAGGCTTGTAAGGCTGGCAAGCTGCCTCGTAGCTCAGGTGATCTCAAGTTCTTAATTCATAGAAACTCGCTTCACCAGTCTTTTCTTGTGTTTTGTAAAAGGGCCTTGTAGCCATTAACATTTATAATTTTGTTACATGTCCCAATACATGATATCTCGCAAAGCAAACCACAACCTCTAGCAAAATGGAAAAGGGACTGAGCAGGATGGGATCAATTATGACAAAACAGGACCCAAAATGGAGGTCAATGCAGGGCTGCTCCAGGGATGTATTTTGGCCAGCAGAGTTTTGTGGAGATTTTAGTGGAATTAATATGGCATGATCCAATGATCCCTGATTGGCTGGTGGTTGTGCATGATCACTACATACATTTCTAGACTAGGGTTCAAGCAAATATCAGCTAAAATTGTGTGTGTGTGTGTATGGGGGGGGGGGCACTGCTCAATGGTCCTTCAAACATATAGGGCCAGATTACAAGTGGAACGGTATTTAAGCCAAACTTAAGATATCGTGCACACGTTACCGTATTCCCCCATAGAAGTCAATAGAGCAAAAAAGAGGGGGAGGAAAATAACATCCTACTCGCACGCAAACCTGATCGCATATTCTCAAGTGCGCTAACCCGACATGAAAATATGAATATTTTACATTCCAATGTTCGTTCTATTTATTCATAAATACATATTTCTACACATATCTGATGGGGTTTTTTACAATATATATCTATACCTATATATACTCTATATACATACATACATATACAGATTTAGACATGTACTGCATATGTATGGATCTCTATGTTAAAGTCCTTTGCAGCATTATTTTTTTCTAACATCTGAGACCTCGTTTCTTTGAGCCCTTATAACTTTTTTGTGCTATATTTGTTAAATATTTTTTTTATCAGATAGTGTTATTATGAGTGTAACTGTACTTTGTAATGAATTTTTGATGTATTTTACACTTTTTTGTTTTGTAAAACTTTTAACCAGAGCTCTGAGGACGCGCTATCCTGACACGTGTTAACTTCAATTGCGCTCAAACGATCACGTTTATTTTCAACTAAGTTGTAATTAGAGCAATAAACCGATGCTCAGACACCCGCGATAAACTCCTTTTCACTTGCGCGTAACTGTTAGCGCTCCACTTGTAATCTGGCCCATAGCAATTAAACATGTATTTAGCAATGATAATTTATTTAATAATAAAAACTTCCAACAAATCACAGGTATTTCTTTTCAAATTTATATGTCACTTTAATCACAAGGTATACAAAGATACACGTAAGCAGTCTCGTAAAAATTAAGTTTTTAAACAAATAAAATAAAAACAAGTAAATATCTAAAACATCTGTACATTTTCCATCAAATTGGGATTTCAGCAACATAAAAAAGACATTGTCAAACACAAAGAAATATCTGAGTGATGAATTAAAGGGATACTAAACCCTAATTTTTTTCTTTCATGATTCAGATAGAGCATAAAATTTTAAGCAACTTTCTAATTTACTCTTATCAATTTTTCTTTCATTCTCTTGCTATCTTTATTTGAAAAAGAAGGCATCTACGCTAAGGAGCCAGTCAATTTTAGGTTCAGAACCCTGGGACAGCACTTGTTTATTGGTGGTGGCTAAATGTCAGCCAATCAGCAAGAACAACCCAGGTTGTGAACCAAAAATGGGTCAGCTTCTAAACTTACATTCTTGCTTTTCAACTAAAGATAGCAAGAGAAAGAAGAAAAAATAATAATAGGAGTAAATTAGAAAGTTGCTTAAAATTGCATGCTCTATCTGAATCATGAAAGAAAAAAATGGGTTCAGTATCCCTTTAACACAGGAACTAAATATAGGATACTGAGAATGAGGTACAAACAGGTTCATTGTGCTAAGACAGGCTTGTAAGGTATGGGGTTACAATGTACACAAGATATCATGCACTTCCGTGTGCTTGAAAATATAATGAGATAAACGTACCTTGTGAACTCTTGTAGCTTAGACGATGATTCTGGTACAAACATGGGGACTGTTCTATTGTGTCTGGAAAATATTTAAACATACAAATAGTGAGAACAAAATTCCACAGTAACAAAAGGATGCACAGACATAACATGTCCCTTTAAAGGGACATTAAACACTAAATCCATGCTAGATAGAATGATGCATTCAAAGAAAAGATTAGTCCATGACTAACATGTAGATGTATTTTTTAAAGTTTCATTAGTTGTTTAAAAAGTGACAAAATAAGTGTAAAGTTTTAGTGTCTATAAAACACTGGGAGCTGCCATGTTGTAACTTGTGTTACCTTCTCTGCTGTGGCCAATTAGGGTCAGTTATAAATTGGTCACTAGAGTGTGCAGCCAATGGTTGTGCTGGATTTAACAGTGTTCTGCACTTCCATTTCTAACAGGAACTGAAAAGCTCACAATTTCAGAATGGAATTACAGGCAAAGAGGACAAAATAAATAATGATAGTATATTGCAGAGCTGTTTTATATATACAATTTATCATTTTATATTACCATCTCAAAGTGTTTAATGTCCCTTTAAAGCTTTAAACAAGGTATTTGTCTTACACTGGTCTGCTTAAAGGGATAAGAAAGAAACTTGCATGAGTCAGTTAGAGCATGTTTTTTAAGACACTTAAATTCATTTTAATTTTCAAATGCACTTTGTTTTCTTGGTATCCATTGTTAAAAAGGAATATGTAAATAGCCTACACACATTGGAGCTAGATTACTTGCACCCATTTGTCTCTTGTGATTGGCTGACTAAATGGGTTCAGCTAGCTCTCCCTAGTGCATTGCTGCCACTACAACAAAGGATTTCAAGATAATGAAGCAGATTTGATAAAAGACGTAAATTGGAAAGTTGTTTAAAATTGTACGTTCTATCTGAATCCTGAAAGAAAAAAATTGGTTTAATGTCTTTTTAAGAAAATGATACTCCATCAATGCTGGCTTTAGTATTTTATTTTGGCTTAAAAAGACATTAAACTCAACTTGAAATGTCACTATAAATTGTTAAAATAAAGAAAACAACATTGTAATATAACATGCTACTAAAAAGCGTACCTCCATCATACGTTACCTGAGCCTGCATCATTCTACATATTGATTGGTTACATCAGAGCACAAGTTAATTTACATCTGTCCCTATTCGCAACGGCAAAGGAGATGGGAATTGACTATACTGTGTGTTCATTTGATATCTCAGGGACCATTTGTATTGCTGTACACCTGGTTTTTACACCTTATGAACAAACCCCATATCTCTTGGGGCCCAATGATCTAACACTGTCAGCTCAGATGAGATGATCCAAAATTATTCTGCAGCACTACGAGATCTTTCACAAGATTCTACAAAGGCAGATTTTGCTAAGCAAGCAGTATGCGAAGGAGAGACAAGCCAAGGCAATACAGCACTGCATATGTTTTGTTAAAGGGATATTCCAGGCGAAATTTAAATCCAAGTGGATGCATTTCAGTTTTGAATAGAAGCATTTCTGTAATTTATATGTATTACCAAAAATGCTTCTAATAAAAGCTATAGCTGTTTCAAAAATGTATTTAAGTATGCAACGTGCACCAGCATTTTATACACAGCACTTGCTCAGAGAGCCAAAGGTGCTTGTACAATTTGGTAATAACTCACACCTAGATTACGAGTTTTGCATTAGGCTTAAAAAGCAGCGTTGGCCGGTCCTAACGCTGCTTTTTAACGCCCGCTGGTATTACGAGTCTTGAAGGTACAGGTGTACCTCTTTTTTGGCCAGACTTGGAAATACCGCAAATTCACTTACGAAAATTGCGTATCCTCTTTTTCCAATGGGACTTGCATAGCGCCGGTATTACGAGTCTGCCAAAAAGTGAGCGGTAGACCCTCTCCTGTCAAGACTGGTACTGCATTTTAAAGTCAGTAGTTAAGAGTTTTACACTACAACGCCGTAGCATAAAACTCTTAACTAAAGTGCTAAAAAGTACACTAACACCCATCAACTACCTATTAACCCCTAAACCGAGACCCTCCCACATCGCAAACACTAAAAGAAAATTTTTAACCCCTAATCTGCCGAACCAGACATCGCCTCCACTATAATAAATATATTAACACCTAAACCGCCGCACTCCCGCCTTGCAAACATTAGTTAAATATTATTAACCCCTAATCTGCCGTCCCTAACATCGCCGACACCTACCTACATTTATTAACCCCTAATCTGCCGCCCCCAACGTCGTCGCCACAATACTAAAGTTATTAACCCCTAAATCTAACCCTAACCCCCCTAACTTAAATAAAATTTAAATAAATCTAAATAAAATTACTATAATTAACTAAATTATTCCTATTTAAAACTAAATACTTACCTATAAAATAAACCCTAAGCTAGCTACAATATAACTAATAGTTACATTGTATCTAGTTTAGGGTTTATTTTTATTTTACAGGCAAGTTTGTATTTATTTTAACTAGGTAGAATAGTTACTAAATAGTTATTAACTATTTAATAAACTACCTAGCTAAAATAAATACAAAAGTACCTGTAAAATAAAACATAACCTAAGTTACACTAACACCTAACACTACACTATAATTAAATTAATTCCCTAAATTAAATACAATTAAATAAAATTAGCTAATGTCCAAAAACTCCCCACTAAATTACAGAAAATAATAAACAAATTACAAGATTTTTAAACTAATGACACCTAATCTAATCCCCCGAGCAAAATAAAAAAGCCCCCCCAAAATAAAAAAGCCCTACCATACACTAAATTACAAATAGCCCTTAAAAGGGCCTTTTGCGGGGCATTGCCCCAAAGTAATCAGCTCTTTTACCTGTAAAAAAAATTACAAATCCCCCCCAACATTAAAACCCACCACCCACACAACCAACCCTACTCTAAAACCCACCCAATACCCCCTTAAAAAAACCTAACACTAACCCCTTGAAGATCACCTTACCGGGAGAAGTCTTCATCCAACCGGGCCGAAGTCCTCAACGAAGCCGGCAGAAGTGGTCCTCCAGACGGGCAGAAGTCTTCATCCAGACGGCATCTTCTATCTTCATCCATCCGGCGCGGGTCCATCTTCAAGACATCCGACGCGGAGCATCCTCTTCTTTCCACAGCGACTGAAGAATGAAGGTTCCTTTAAGTGACGTCATCCAAGATGGCGTCCCTTCAATTCCGATTGGCTGATATAATTCTATCAGCCAATCGGAATTAAGGTAGAAAAAATCCTATTGGCTGATGCAATCAGCCAATAGGATTGAGCTGGCATTCTATTGGCTGATTGGAACAGCCAAAAGAATGCCAGCTCAATCCTACTGGCTGATTGTATCAGCCAATAGGATTGAAGTTCAATCCTAATGGCTGATTGCATCAGCCAATAGGATTTTTCCTACCTTAATTCTGATTGGCTGATAGAATTATATCAGCCAATCGGAATCTAAGGGACGCTATCTTGGATGACGTCACTTAAAGGAACCTTCATTCTTCAGTCGCCGTTGTGTGGGTGGTGGGTTCTAATGTTGGGGGGGGTTTGTAATTTTTTTACAGGTAAAAGAGCTGATTACTTTGGGGCAATGCCCCGCAAAAGGCCCTTTTAAGGGCTATTTGTAATTTAGTGTAAGGTAGGGCTTTTTTATTTTGTTAGGGGGATTAGATTAGGTGTAATTAGTTTAAAAATCTTGTAATTTGTTTATTATTTTCTGTAATTTAGTGTTTGTTTTTTTGTACTTTAGCTAATTTTATTTAATTGCATTTAATTTAGGGAATTAATTTAATTATAGTGTAGTGTTAGGTGTTATTGTAACTTAGGTAAGGTTTTATTTTACAGGTACTTTTGTATTTATTTTAACTAGGTAGTTTATTAAATAGTTAATAACTATTTAGTAACTATTCTACCTAGTTAAAATAAATACAAACTTGCCTGTAAAATAAAAATAAACCCTAAACTAGATACAATGTAATTATTAGTTATATTGTAGCTAGCTTAGGGTTTATTTAATAGGTAAGTATTTAGTTTTAAATAGGAATGATTTAGTTCATTATAGTAATTTTATTTAGATTTATTTAAATTATATTTAAGTTAGGGGGGGTTAGGGTTAGACTTAGGTTTAGGGGTTAATATGTTTATTATAGTGGCGGCGACGTTGGGGGCGGCAGATTAGGGGTCAATAAATATAATGTAGGTGTCGGCGATGTTGGGGGCAGCAGATTAGGGGTTCATAAGTATAATGTAGGTGTCGGCGATGTCGGGGCGGCAGATTAGGGTTAATAAGTGTAAGATTAGGGGTGTTTAGACTCGGGGTTCATGTTAGGGTGTTAGGTTTAGACATAAATTTTATTTCCCCATAGGAATCAATGGGGCAGCGTTAGGAGCTAAACGCTGCTTTTTTGCAGGTGTTAGACTTTTGTTTCAGCCGGCTCTCCCCGTTGATTCTTATGGGGAAATCGTGCACAAGCATGTTACACCAGCTCACCGCTGACTTAAGCAGCGCTGGTATTGGAGTGCGGTAATGAGCAAAATTTTGCTCAACGCTCACTTCTTGTCTATTAATGACGGGTTTGTAAAAACCTGTAATACCAGCGCTGTAGGTAAGTGAGCGGTGAGCATAAACTGCGTTAGCACCGCATAGCCTCTAACGCAAAACTCGTAATCTAAACGTCAATTTGTTCATTGCTGACATGATACAAAGCCCCACTGGTGCTCTGGGCAATTGCATTATATAAAATGCTGGTGCACTGAGAATATCTAGCTATGCTTTACATGCACATGCAAAGAAAAAACTAAATTTATGCTTACCTGATAAATTTATTTATTTCCTGGCATGGAGAGTTCACAAATCCATTCCAATTACTAGTAGGAATTCAACTCCTGGCCAGCAGGAGGAGGCAAAGAACACCCAGCAGAGCTGTTAAGTGTCACTTCCATTACCCATAATCCTCAGTCATTGGCCAAAGGAAAATGTAAATAGAAGATGACACAAGGGTATAGAGGAGCCTGAGGTCTATACAACAAAAACTGCCATCTTAAATCGAATTAAGGGCAGGTCGTGGACTCTCCATGCCAGGAAAGAAAGAAATGTATCAGGTAAGCATAAATTTTGTTTTCTTTGCAATGGCATGGATAGTCCACAAATCCATTCCAATTACTAGTGGGAACCAATACCCAAGATAAAGGACACAGAATGGAAGGGAGGGAGAACAAGACAGGCAGGCCTAAACAGAAGGCACAACAACTTAAAGAACGTTTCTCCCAAAGGAAGCCTCAGCCGAGGCAAAAGTATCAAATTTAATTTGGAAAAAGTATGCAAAGAGGACCAAGTGGCCGCCTTGCATATTTGCTCCACACATGCTACATTTTTGAAAGCCCAGGAAGAAGAGACAGCCCTAGTGGAATGAGCCATAATTCTCTCAGGAGGATGTTGTCCAGCTGTCTCATATGCTAACTGGATAACACTTCTCTAACCAGAGAGAAAGAGTAGTAGAAGTGGCCTTCTGACCCTTACGCTTACCAGAGAAAACAACGAAAAGGGCAGTAAATTGCCGAAAATCCTTAGTTGCTTGTAGATAAAATGTAAGTACACGCACAACATCTAGATTATGCAATAGGCATTCCTTCTGAGAAGAAGGATTCGGACAAAAGGAAGGGACAACAATTTCCTGATTGATGTTGCGATCCAATACTACTTTGGGAAGAAATCCCAACTTAGTACGAAGGACCGCCTTATCCGCATGCGCATGAAAAATAAGATAAGGGGTATCACACTGCAGAGTCGAAAGCTTGGAAATTCTGCAAGCAGACGAAATAGCAAGGAGAAACAAAACTTTCCAAGATTACAACATAATATCAACGGAATGCATAGGCTCAACCGGAGCCTGCTGCAAAACCTTAAGAACAAGATTAAGGCTCCAAGTAGGAGCAAAAAAGTTTAAACACAGGCCTGATTCTGACCAAGGGCTGAACAAAAGATTGAACATCTGGCAGATCTGCCAGACGTTTGTGCAAAAGAAAATCTGACCCTTCAAAATACTGACTGACAAACCTTTCTCCAGGCCATCCTGAAGAAAACAGAATTTATGCTTACCTGATAAATTTCTTTCTCCAACGGTGTGTCCGGTCCACGGCGTCATCCTTACTTGTGGGAATATTCTCTTCCCCAACAGGAAATGGCAAAGAGCACAGCAAAAGCTGCCCATATAGCCCCTCCTCAGGCTCCGCCCCCCAGTCATTCGACCGACGGTTAGGAGAAAAAAGGAGAAACTATAGGGTACCGTGGTGACTGTAGTGTATAGAGAAAGAAATTTTTCAAACCTGATTAAAAAACCAGGGCGGGCCGTGGACCGGACACACCGTTGGAGAAAGAAATTTATCAGGTAAGCATAAATTCTGTTTTCTCCAACATTGGTGTGTCCGGTCCACGGCGTCATCCTTACTTGTGGGAACCAATACCAAAGCTTTAGGACACGGATGAAGGGAGGGAGCAAATCAGGTTACCTAAACAGAAGGCACCACGGCTTGCAAAACCTTTCTCCCAAAAATAGCCTCCGAAGAAGCAAAAGTATCAAATTTGTAAAATTTGGCAAAAGTGTGCAGAGAAGACCAAGTCGCTGCCTTACATATCTGATCAACAGAAGCCTCGTTCTTGAAGGCCCATGTGGAAGCCACAGCCCTAGTGGAGTGAGCTGTGATTCGTTCAGGAGGCTGCCGTCCGGCAGTCTCATAAGCAAATCGGATAATGCTTTTCAGCCAGAAAGAAAGAGAGGTAGCAGTAGCTTTTTGTCCTCTCCTCTTACCAGAGTAAACGACAAACAAAGATGAGGTTTGTCTAAAATCCTTTGTTGCTTCTAAATTGAACTTTAAAGCACGGACTATATCTAAATTGTGTAACAAACGTTCCTTCTTTGAAACTGGATTCGGACACAGAGAAGGAACAACTATTTCCTGGTTAATATTCTTGTTGGAAACAACTTTCGGAAGAAAACCAGGCTTGGTACGCAAAACGACCTTATCTGAATGGAACACCAGATAGGGTGGATCACACTGCAAAGCAGATAATTCAGAAACTCTTCTAGCAGAAGAAATAGCAACTAAAAACAAAACTTTCCAAGATAGTAACTTGATATCTATGGAATGTAAAGGTTCAAACGGAACCCCTTGAAGAACTGAAAGAACTAAATTTAGACTCCAAGGAGGAGTCATGGGTCTGTAAACAGGCTTGATTCTGACCAAAGCCTGTACTAAAGCTTGTACATCTGGCACAGCTGCCAGGCATTTGTGTAACAAAACAGATAAAGCAAAAATCTGTCCTTTTAGAGAACTCGCTGACAACCCTTTATCCAAACCCTCTTGGAGAAAGGAAAGAATCTTAGGAATTTTAATTTTACTCTAGGAGAATCCCTTGGATTCACACCAACAGATATATTTTTTCCATATTTTATTGTAAATCTTTCTAGTCACAGGTTTTCTGGCTTGGACCAGAGTATCTATCACTATATTTGAAAATCCACGCTTGGATAAAATCAAGCGTTCAATTTCCAAGCAGTCAGCTGCAGAGAAACTAGATTTGGATGTTCGAATGGACCTTGTACTAGAAGATCCTGTCTCAAAGGTAGCTTCCATGGTGGAACCGATGACATATTCACCAGGTCTGCATACCAAGTCCTGCGTGGCCACGCAGGAGCTATCAGAATCACAGAGGCCTTCTCCTGTTTGATCCTGGGTACGAGCCTGGGAAGGAGAGGAAACGGTGGAAACACATAAGCTAGGTTGAACGACCAAGGCGCCACTAATGCATCCACTAGAGTCGCCTTGGGATCCCTGGATCTGGACCCGTAGCGGGGGAACCTTGAAGTTCTGACGAGACGCCATCAGATCCATGTCTGGAATGCCCCATAATTGAGTTAACTGGGCAAAGACCTCCGGGTGGAGTTCCCACTCCCCCGGATGGAAAGTCTGACGACTCAAATAATCCGCCTCCCAGTTGTCTACTCCTGGGATGTGAATCGCAGATAGGTGGCAGGAGTGATCCTCCGCCCATTTGATGATCTTGGATACCTCTCTCATCGCCAAGGAACTCTTTGTTCCTCCCTGATGGTTGATGTAAGCTACAGTCGTCATGTTGTCCGACTGGAATCTTATGAATCCGGCCTTCGCTAGTTGAGGCCAAGCCCGGAGCGCATTGAATATCGCTCTCAGTTCCAGGATGTTTATCGGGAGAAGGGACTCTTCCCGAGACCATAGACCCTGAGCTTTCAGGGAGTCCCAGACCGCGCCCCAGCCTAATAGACTGGCGTCGGTCGTGACAATGACCCACTCTGGTCTGCGGAAACTCATTCCCTGAGATAGGTGATCCTGAGTCAACCACCAACGGAGTGAGTCTCTGGTTACCTGGTCTACTTGAATCTGGGGAGACAAGTCTGCATAGTCCCCATTCCACTGATTGAGCATGCACAGTTGTAATGGTCTTAGATGAATTTGAGCAAAAAGAACTATGTCCATTGCTGCAACCATCAATCCTATTACTTCCATGCACTGAGCTATGGAAGGCTGCAGAATAGAGTGAAGAACTTGACAAGCGTTTAGAAGCTTTGACTTTCTGACCTCTGTCAGGAAGATCTTTATTTCTAAAGAATCTATTATTGTTCCCAAAAAGGGAACTCTTGTTGACGGGGACAGGGAACTCTTTTCTACGTTCACCTTCCACCCGTGAGATCTGAGAAAGGCTAGAACAATGTCTGTATGAGCCTTTGCCTTGGAAAGAGACGACGCTTGAATTAGAATGTCGTCTAGATAAGGTGCCACTGCAATGCCCCTCGATCTTAGAACCGCTAGAAGGGACCCTAGCACCTTTGTGAAAATTCTGGGAGCAGTGGCTAAACCGAACGGAAGAGCCACGAACTGGTAATGTTTGTTCAGAAAGGCGAACCTTAGGAACTGATGATGATCTTTGTGGATAGGAATGTGTAGGTACGCATCCTTTAAATCCACGGTAGTCATATATTGACCCTCCTGGATTGTAGGTAAAATTGTTTGAATGGTTTCCATTTTGAACGATGGAACTCTAAGGAATTTGTTTAGAATTTTTAAATCCAGAATTGGTCTGAAAGTTCCCTCTTTTTTGGGAACTACAAACAGGTTTGAGTAAAACCCCTGACCTTGTTCCTCTGTTGGAACTGGGTGTATCACTCCCATCTTTAACAGGTCTCCTACGCAATGTAAGAATGCCTGTCTCTTTATCTGGTCTGAAGATAAGCGAGACATGTGGAACCTTCCCTTTGGAGGAAGTTCCTTGAATTCTAGAAGATAACCCTGAGAGACTATTTCTAGTGCCCAGGGATCCGGAACATCTCTTGCCCAAGCCTGAGCAAAGAGAGAGAGTCTGCCCCCTACTAGATCCGGTCCCGGATCGGGGGCTACCCCTTCATGCTGTCTTGGTAGCAGCAGCAAGCTTCTTGGCCTGTTTACCCTTGTTCCAGCCTTGCATTGGTTTCCAAGCTGGCTTAGCCTGGGAAGCGTTACCCTCTTGTCTAGAGGCTGCAGAGTTAGGAGACGGTCCGTTCCTGAAGTTACGAAAGGAACGAAAATTGGACTTATTCTTAGCCTTAAAAGGCCTATCCTGTGGGAGGGCATGGCCCTTTCCCCCAGTGATGTCTGAAATAATTTCCTTCAATTCTGGCCCAAAAAGGGTCTTACCTTTGAAAGGAATATTAAGCAATTTTGTCTTGGAAGATACATCCGCCGACCAAGACTTTAGCCAGAGCGCTCTGCGCGCCACAATTGCAAACCCTGAATTTTTCGCCGCTAACCTCGCCAATTGCAAAGCGGCATCTAAAATAAAGGAATTAGCTAACTTAAGTGCGTGAATTCTGTCCATGACTTCCTCATATGGAGTCTCCATATTAAGCGACTTTTCTAGTTCATCGAACCAAAAACACGCCGCCGTAGTGACAGGAATAATGCACGAAATTGGTTGGAGGAGGAAACCTTGCTCAACAAAAATCTTTTTAAGCAAACCCTCCAATTTTTTATCCATAGGATCTTTGAAAGCACAATTGTCCTCAATGGGAATAGTCGTGCGTTTGGCTAGCGTAGAAACTTAAGTAAGGCGCGAAGATGCTCTAACTTAAATTTAAACGTCACAACATCAGGTTCTGCCTGTTGAGAAATTCTTCCTGAATCAGAAATTTCTCCCTCCGACAAAACCTCCCTCACTGCCAATTCTGACTGGTGTGAGGGTATGACAGATAAATTATCGTCAGCGCACTCTTGCTCTACTGTATTTAAAACTGAGCAATCATGCTGTCAAATGTGTAAAGTATCTTGAGATTATTATACCTCTGTTTTTTAGGAATCACAACTTTAACCAAATGTATAGGAATGTTACACAGAGTTTTACACAGGAGGCCGAGAAGAGTGTAAGCTCTGTGTATTAACCCCTTAATGACCACATCACTTTTCCATTTTCTGTCCGTTTGGGACCAAGGCTATTTTTACATTTTTGAGGTGTTTGTGTTTAGCTGTAATTTTCCTCTTACTCATTTACTGTACCCACACATATTATATACCGTTTTTCTCGCCATTAAATGGACTTTCTAAAGATACCATTATTTTCATCATATCTTATAATTTACTATAAAAAAAATTATAAAATATGAGGAAAAAATGGAAAAAAACACACTTTTTCTAACTTTGACCCCCAAAATCTGTTACACATCTACAACCACCAAAAAACACCCATGCTAAATAGTTTCTAAATTTTGTCCTGAGTTTAGAAATACCCAATGTTTACATGTTCTTTGCTTTTTTTGTAAACTATAGGGCCATAAATACAAGTAGCACTTTGCTATTTCCAAACCATTTCTTTTCAAAATTAGCGATAGTTACATTAGAGCACTGATATCTTTCAGGAATCTCTGAATATCCATTGACATGTATATATTTTTTTTTAGTAGACAACCCAAAGTATTGATCTAGGCCCATTTTGGTATATTTCATGCCACCATTTCACCGCCAAATGCAATCAAATAGAAAAAATTGTTCACTTTTCACAAATTTTTTCACAAACTTTTGGTTTCTAACTTAAATTATTTACAAACAGCTTGTGCAATTATGGCATAAATGGTTGTAAATTCTTCTCTGGGATCCCCTTTGTTCAGAAATAGCAGACATATATGACTTTGGTGTTGCTTTTTGGTAATTAGAAGGCCGCTAAATGCCACTGCGCACCACACGTGTATTATGCCCAGCAGTGAAGGGGTTAATTAGGGAGCATGTAGGGAGCTTTTTGGGGTAGTTTTAGCTTTAGTGTAGTGTAGTAGACAACCCCAAGTATTGATCTAGGCCAATTTTGGTATATTTCATGCCACCATTTCACCGCTAAATGCGATCAAATTAAAAGAAACGTTAATTTTTTCTCAATTTTAGGTTTCTCACTGAAATTATTTACAAACACCTTCTGCAATTATGGCACAAATGGTTGTAAATGCTTCTCTGGGATCCCCTTTGTTCAGAAATAGCAGACATATATGGCTTTGGCATTGCTTTTTGGTAATTAGAAGGCCTCTAAATGCCGCTGCGCATCACACGTGTATTATGGCTAGCAGTGAAGGGGTTAATTATGTAGCTTGTAGGGAGCTTGCAGGGTTAATTTTAGCTTTAGTGTAGAGCTCAGCCTCCCACCTGAAACATCAGACCCCCTGATCCCTCCCAAACAGCTCTCTTCCCTCCCCCACCCCACAATTGTCCCCGCCATCTTAAGTACTGGCAGAAACTCTGCCAGTACTAAAATAAAAGGTATTTGGCCCTTTTTTTTAAAAAAAAAAAAAGCATATTTACATATGCTGATGTGTAGGATCCCCCCTTAGACCCCAACCTCACTGATCCCCCACCATACTGCTCTCTAACCCTTCCCCTCTGCAATAATGGGCGCCATCTTGGGTACTGGCAGCTGTCTGCCAGTACCCAGTTTTGTAACAAAATGAGCCTTTTTTTTTTTTAAATTCCCTTTTCTGTAGTGTAGCTTCCCCCCCCCACCGAGACCAACCCCCAACCCCTTCCAAAACCCTTAGATTGCATTTAAGTTTTTTTTTTTTTTACTTTTTAACTTTTTTTTTTCTGTAGTGTAGCGGTTCCCACCCGCTCCCGCCCCGTGCACGCGCCCGCCCACCACCCCCGTGCACGCACGCGCTCCCGTGCGCGCCCCCGTAGCTCCCGCCCCCCGATCCCGCCCCCCTCCACTCCACATAGCGCACCGATGGCCGCCACCCGCCTCCCACGTAAGCTCCCACCCACCAACGATACCGGCCATCGATGTCCGGTGCAGAGAGGGCCACAGAGTGGCTCTCTCTGCATCGGATGGCCAAGGGGGGTTATTGCAGGATGCCTCCATATCGAGGCATCACTGCAATAACCGGAAAGCAGCTGGAAGCGAGCAGGATCGCTTCCAGCTGCTTTCCACACCGAGGACGTGCAGGGTACGTTCTCAGGCATTAACTGCCTTTTTTTTGAGGACGTACCCTGCACGTCCTCGGTCGTTAAGGGGTTAATGTAGCCCCTTTTTAGCTTGTACTCAGAACTCTCAAGAGTGCAAGCAGCGAGTGAGGGCGCAACAGTAATATAAGCATATAACAAATTGAGATAACAATTTTAATATGAAGCAGATCTTATTTAGGCTGAAGCAATTAGGCTGGAAACAGTTGCGGTATTAAGTAATTGTAAATAGACAGTCTGTTATAGGAAAATGAATATAATATACGACCTGACCCACAAGGTGTGAAGGTTAAGACTCAGGAGCCGTCTTAGTGAGGAGAGCTAACCAGGCAAGTTGTTGAACAACCGGAGCCAAACTTACACTCAGAGCGCGGTGACAAGGGAGAGCTGTACCTGCGGCTGCAGCTGATGACGTCAGCCACAGCGCAGCTCAGGAGATTTGAGAACAGACCGGAGCAATAACCAATGGTAGTGGTAGGTAAGCTGTGGCAGCCTTAGGTTGAGAGTTAATACCCAATCTGGAAGTGGGTGTAAGTTCCTTAGCAGTGGTTAACGGGTCGCCTTAGGAAAGCAACATGGAGAGTAGCTTGATAGCTTGACTTGGATAACGCAGTTAGTTCTTGCAGTCAGATGCAAAACAAAATAACCAAGCAATGAGTCTAGGAGAGGGAGGTGCCTTTATAGCACTAATGAGGATGAAGGATGGAACCAATTAAAGGTATAGAACGTGTAAGGAACCCTGACACACGCTTTCTTTGAAATGCTGGCATTTTGGAGAAAATATTAGCTATAGAATTATCCATAACTGCCGTTAACTGTTGCATAGTAACAAGCATTGGCGCGCTAGATGTACTAGGTGTCGCCTGCGCGGGCATAACTGGTGTTGACACAGAAGGAGAGGATGATGCACTATCCCCACTACCTTCACTTGAGGAATCATCTTGGGCAACCTTATTAAATGTGACAGTACTGTCCTTACTCTGTTTGGACGCCATGGCACAATTATGACATACATTTAAAGGGGGGACCACCTTGGCCTCCATACATACAGAACATGTTCTATCTGAAGGTGCAGACATGTTAGACAGGCTTATACAGGCTATTAATGCAATAAAACCGTTACTGTCTCTTTAAATGTTAAACAGAGCACACTTTATTTCTGGATATGTGAAAAACTATGAAGGAAATATCCGATCTTTACCAAATTTGCACCCTAGTGTCTTAATGCCTTAAAAGTATTGCACCCCAATTTTCAGGCTTGTAACCCTTTAAATGAGGAAACCGGAGCTGTTTTATCAATTAGCAACTCTACAGTCCCAGCCACAGCGTTTGCTGCGACTTCACCTGTCCTTAGGGGTTATACGATACCAAAATAAGCCTTCCAGGAACGTTTTTACTGGCCACCAGACCCTCTCACATGAAGCTGCATGCACTGCATCCAAAAGAAAGTGCGCAATTATGGCACGAAAATGAGGCTCTGCCTACTAGAGAGAAAGGCCCTTCCAGACTGGGAAGGTGTCTAAACTACTGCCTGGCGCCTAAAAACGTTCCCCAATAATTAGGTTTTGTAAAATCACTTCAAACCTCATATAAATATTGAATAAAGCAATCGATTTAGCCCACAAGAGTGTCAACCAGTAAATAGCCCATTAATAAGCCTTCATTCTTTTATGAGTCTAAGAAAATGGCTTACCGATCCCCAAGAGGTAAAATGACAGTCTTCTAGCATTTCACAGTCTTGTTAGAAAATGGACTAGTCATACCTTGAGCAGAAAAGTCTGCAACCTGTTCCCCCCAACTGAAGTTCTCTGGGCTCAACAGTCCTGTGTGGGAACAGCAATTGATTTTAGTTACTGCTGCTAAAATCATACTCCTCTTTTAAACAGAACTCTTCATCCTTTTCTGTTTTAGAGTAAATAGTACAAACCGGCACTATTTTAAAATAACAAACTCTTGATAGAAGAATAAAAAACTACAACTAAACACCACATACTCTTCACCATCTCCGTGGAGATGCTATTTGTTCAGAGCGGCAAAGAGAATGACTGGGGGGCGGAGCCTGAGGAGGGGCTATATGGGCAGCTTTTGCTGTGCTCTTTGCCATTTCCTGTTGGGGAAGAGAATATTCCCACAAGTAAGGATGACGCCGTGGACCGGACACACCAATGTTGGAGAAAAGATAGAATGCAAGGAATTCGCACCAAAAAAGGTATTTACGCCATACCTTATGGTAAATCTTACAAGTAACAGGTTTACGAGCCTGAAGCATGCTATCAATGACCTTCTCAGAAAAACCACACCTAGCTAAAACTAGGCGTTCAATCTCCAAGCAGTCAGCTTCATATAATCTAGATTTGGGTGGAGGAAGGGTCCCTGAAGTAGAAGGTCCTTTCTTAGAGGCAACCTCCAAGGGGGAAAAGATGAAATCTTCACCAGATCCGCGAACCAGATCCTGCGAGGCCAGGCAGGAGCTATTAGAATCACAGACGCCCTCTCCTGTTTTATACGAGCAATGACTCATGGAAGGAGAGCAAACGGAGGGAACAGGTACGCAAGATTGAAGAGCGTCAATCAAAGTTGCTTGTGGATCTTTTGATCTTGACCCGTACCTTGTGTAATAACTGTATAACTGGCAAATCGATTTTGCTATAGTAAGGAAAGCTGAACCCTTCTGATGAAACTAGTTTCCAAGAGATGATATCAAGCAACTCCGACCCCAAGGCCTGTACTCAAAGATCATAGGCTACCATCCCATGTAGATAATACAGGTGATACCTGCTCTCCTTCCTGAGAACAGAAAATCAAATGTCATAAAGCTTCAAAGTACACAGGACAGGGCAATGGGATCATAAATCTTCAAAAGGACTCAGATAAGGTCTGTCCTGGGATGGGTCACAAAGGTCAGATGGCATTAGGAAAACTCATTTCCTGGACCACAGTGACATCTACAGGCAGCGAACTCAACAAAGAAATTGTTATAAATCAGATGGATTTGATTGGCTGGGACTATCTCTGTGGTGTGGCTATAAATATGTTTTGAGAAGCATATTTGGGAGAGGAAAAAGAAAGAAGGATAATAACAGGAAAGGTAACAGAGAGATTTTATCTTCCTTTGCACGCACACACCCACAGGCATTAGTCTATAGTTTAGATAGATTGGAAGAATAAAGCCTTGTATGCTAGATGCTTCTCTCACCACTCATGTATAGATTTAAAAAATGCATCCTTTTTTATAAGACTGGTGTAAGTATCATTCTTTAAATCAGGTAAATGATATACAAGGAAAAGCCTGACTCAGGTTGTAGTCACAATCCCGGTATTTAGGGGGCTTTTTCACACCTTGGAAGCTTGGCGTTTAGACGAGACGCCATCAGATCTAACTCCGGAGCACCCCACCTGAGGGTTATCATTGTGAATACTTACGGATAGAAAGCCCACTCCCCGGGATGAAAGGTCTGCCTGCTCAGAATATCCGCTTTTCCAGTTGTCCACCCCTGGGATGTGGATGGCAGAGAGGAGATAATTGTGAGACTCCGTCCACTGGAGAATGCGAGTCATCTCCTTCATAGCTAAGGAACTCCGAGTTCCTCCCTGGTGGTTGATGTATGCCACTGAGGTGATGTTGTCTGATTGGAATCTGATAAACCGGACCAAACTTAGTTGAGGCCAGGCTGTTATAGCATTGAAGATTTCTCTCAACTCTAAGATGTTTATGGGGAGAGAAGACTCCTCTGGAGTCCAGAGACCCTAAGCCTTTAAAGAACCCCAAACTGCTCCCCAGTCCGACAGGCTGGCATCTGTGGTCACAATCACCCAGGATGGTCTCAGGAACCATGTACCCTGAGACAGATGGTCCTGTGAAATCCACCAAGAGAGTCTCTTGTTAGGGGATCTAGAACTATCCTC
Source organism: Bombina bombina (assembly GCF_027579735.1). NCBI lineage: Eukaryota > Metazoa > Chordata > Amphibia > Anura > Bombinatoridae > Bombina > Bombina bombina. The sequence continues at coordinate 73,190,875 of NC_069509.1, forward strand.
TGTGAGAGATCCGAGTAGTCTCCGTTCCATTGTCTAAACATGCATAACTGTAGAGGTCTCAGATGGAAACGAGCAAAAGGAATAATGTCCATGGAAGCAACCATTAGACCAATTACCTCCATACACTGAGCCACTGATGGACGGATAGAGGACTGAAGTGAACAGCAAGAAGCAAGAATTTTGGATTTTCTGACATCCCTCAGAAAAATCTTCATGGACAGAAAATCTATGATCGCATACCCTAGTGTCTGGCACCAGGGAACTCTTTTCCAAGTTTACTTTCCATCCGTGGGTACGAAGAATAGACAGAGTGTATGTATGAGATTTTGCTAGATAAAAAGATGGTGCCTGAACCAAGATATCGTCCAGGTATGGTGCCTGCGCTATCCCTTAAGATCTGACCACTGCCAAAAGGGCGCCTAGAACCTTTGTAATGATCAGAGGAGCTGTGGCAAGGCCGAAAAACAGAATTTATGCTTACCTGATAAATTTCTTTCTCTTACGGTGTATCCGGTCCACGGCTTCATCCTTACTTGTGGGATATTCTCAATCCCTACAGGAAGTGGCAAAGAGAGCACACAGCAGAGCTGTCCATATAGCTCCCCTCAGGCTCCGCCCCCCCAGTCATTCGACCGACGGTTAGGAGAAAAAGGAGAACCATAGGGTGCAGTGGTGACTGTAGTTTACAAAAATAAATTTAAACCTGACTAAATTGCCAGGGTGGGCCGTGGACCGGATACACCGTAAGAGAAAGAAATTTATCAGGTAAGCATAAATTCTGTTTTCTCTTACATTGGTGTATCCGGTCCACGGCTTCATCCTTACTTGTGGGAACCAATACCAAAGCTTTAGGACACGGATGAAGGGAGGGAACAAGTCAGGTAACCTAAACGGAAGGCACCACTGCTTGCAAAACCTTACTCCCAAAAATAGCCTCCGAAGAAGCAAAAGTATCGAATTTGTAAAATTTGGCAAATGTATGCAATGAAGACCAAGTCGCTGCCTTACAGATCTGTTCAACAGAAGCCTCATTCTTGAAAGCCCATGTGGAAGCCACAGCTCTAGTAGAGTGAGCTGTAATTCGTTCAGGAGGCTGCCTTCCAGCAGTCTCATAAGCCAACCAGATGATGCTTTTTAAGCCAGAAAGACAGAGAGGTAGCAGTCGCTTTTTTACCTCTACTCTTGCCAGAATAGACGACAAACAAGGACGAAGTTTGTCTGAAGTCTTTAGTTGCTTTTAGATAAAACTTTAAAGCACGAACCACATCAAGATTGTGTAACAGACGTTCCTTGTTAGAAACTGGATTAGGACACAGAGAAGGAACAACTATTTCCTGGTTAATATTCTTATTGGAAACCACTTTTGGAAGAAAACCAGGTTTGGTACGCAAAACGACCTTATCTGTACGGAACACCAGATAGGGTGAATTACACTGCAGAGCAGACAATTCCGAAACTCTTCTAGCAGAAGAAATAGCTACCAAAAAACATAATTTATGCTTACCTGATAAATTTATTTCTCTTGTAGTGTATCCAGTCCACGGATCATCCATTATTTATGGGATATTCTCCTTCCCAACAGGAAGTTGCAAGAGGATCACCCACAGCAGAGCTGCTACATAGCTCCTCCCCTAACTGCCATATCCAGTCATTCGACCGAAACAAACAGAGAAAGGAGAAACCATAGGGTGCAGTGGTGACTGTAGTTTAATTAAATTTTAGACCTGCCTTAAAATGACAGGGCGGGCCGTGGACTGGATACACTACAAGAGAAATACATTTATCAGGTAAGCATAAATTATGTTTTCTCTTGTTAAGTGTATCCAGTCCACGGATCATCCATTACTTATGGGATACCAATACCAAAGATAAAGTACACGGATGATGGGAGGGACAAGGCAGGGATTAAGCGGAAGGAACCACTGCCTGAAGAACCTTTCTCCCAAAAACAGCCTCCGAAGAAGCAAAAGTATCAAATTTGTAAAATTTTGAAAAAGTGTGAAGCAAAGACCAAGTCGCGGCCTTGCAAATCTGTTCAACAGAGGCCTCATTTTTAAAGGCCCAAGTGGAAGCCACAGCTCTAGTAGAATTAGATGTAATTCTTTCAGGGGGCTGCTGTCCAGCAGCCTCATAGGCTAGGCGTATAATACTCCAAAGCCAAAAGGAAAGAGAGGTTGCCGAAGCTTTTTGACCTCTCCTCTGTCCAGAATAAACGACAAACAGGGAAGATGTTTGACGAAAATCTTTAGTAGCTTGTAAGTAAAACTTCAAGTCACGGACTACGTCCAGATTATGTAAAAGACGTTCCTTCTTTGAAGAAGGATTAGGACACAATGATGGAACAACAATCTCTTGATTGATATTCTTGTTAGAAACCACCTTAGGTAAAAACCCAGGTTTGGTACGCAGAACTACCTTATCTGCATGAAAAATCAGATAAGGAGAATCACATTATAAGGCAGATAGCTCAGAGACTCTCCGAGCCGAGGAAATAGCCATCAAAAACAGAACTTTCCAAGATAAAAGCTTAATATCAATGGAATGAAGGGGTTCAAACGGAACTCCTTGAAGAACTTTAAGAACCAAGTTTAAGCTCCATGGGAGAGCAACAGGTTTAAACACAGGCTTAATTCTAACCAAAGCCTGACAAAATGCCTGGACGTCTGGAACTTCTGCCAGACGCTTGTGCAAAAGAATTGACAGAGCAGAAATCTGTCCCTTTAAGGAACTAGCTGATAATCCTTTGTCCAAACCCTCTTGGAGAAAGGACAATATCCTAGGAATCCTAACCTTACTCCATGAGTAATTCTTGGATTCACACCAGTAAAGATATGTACGCCATATCTTGTGATAGATTTTCCTGGTAACAGGCTTTCGTGCCTGTATTAAGGTATCAATGACTGACTCGGAGAAGCCACGCTTTGATAGAATCAATCGTTCAATCTCCATGCAGTCAGTCTCAGAGAAATTAGATTTGGATGATTGAAAGGACCTTGTATTAGAAGGTCCTGTCTTAGAGGCAGAGTCCATGGTGGAAAGGATGACATGTCCACTAGGTCTGCATACCAGGTCCTGCGTGGCCACGCATGCGCTAATAGAATCACCGATGCTCTCTCCTGATTGATTTTGGCAATCAGTCGAGGGAGCAGAGGAAACGGTGGAAACACATAAGCCAGGTTGAAGAACCAAGGCGCTGCTAGAGCATCTATCAGCGTCGCTTCTGGGTCCCTGGACCTGGATCCGTAACAAGGAAGCTTGGCGTTCTGGCGAGACGCCATGAGATCCAACTCTGGTTTGCCCCAACAATGAATCAATTGAGCAAACACCTCCGGATGGAGTTCCCACTCCCCCGGGTGAAAAGTCTGACGACTTAGAAAATCCGCCTCCCAGTTCTCCACGCCTGGGATATGGATTGCTGACAGGTGGCAAGAGTGAGTCTCTGCCCAGCGAATTATTTTTGAGACTTCTAACATCGCTAGGGAACTCCTGGTTCCCCCTTGATGGTTGATGTAAGCCACAGTCGTGATATTGTCCGACTGAAATCTGATGAACCTCTGTGTTGCTAACTGAGGCCAAGCCAGAAGAGCATTGAATATTGCTCTTAACTCCAGAATAGTTATCGGAAGGAGTTTCTCCTCCTGAGTCCACGATCCCTGTGCCTTCAGGGAGTTCCAGACTGCACCCCAACCTAGAAGGCTGGCATCTGTTGTTACAATTGTCCAATCTGGCCTGCGAAAGGTCATACCCTCGGACAGGTGGACCCGAGACAACCACCAGAGAAGAGAATCTCTGGTCTCTTGATCCAGATTTAGCAGAGGGGACAAATCTGTGTAATCCCCATTCCACTGACTTAGCATGCATAATTGCAGCGGTCTGAGATGTAGGCGCGCAAATGGCACTATGTTCATTGCCGCTACCATTAAGCCGATCACCTCCATACACTGAGCCACCGAAGGGCGCGGAATGGAATGAAGAATACGGCAAGCATTTAGAAGCTTTGATAACCTGGACTCCGTCAGGTAAATTTTCATCTCTACAGAATCTATAAGAGTCCCTAAGAAGGAGACTCTTGTTAGTGGGGATAGAGAACTCTTTTCCTTGTTCACTTTCCACCCGTGCGATCTCAGAAATGCCAGAACTATCTCTGTATGAGACTTGGCAATTTGAAAGCTTGACGCCTGTATCAGGATGTCGTCTAGATACGGAGCCACCGCTATGCCTCGCGGTCTTAGAACCGCCAGAAGTGAGCCCAGAACCTTCGTAATGATTCTCGGGGCTGTAGCCAACCCGAAGGGAAGAGCTACAAATTGGTAATGCCTGTCTAGAAAGGCAAACCTTAGGACCCGATGATGATCTTTGTGAATCGGTATGTGAAGATAGGCATCCTTTAAGTCCACTGTGGTCATGTACTGACCCTCTTGGATCATGGGTAGGAATAGTTTCCATTTTGAAAGATGGAACTCTGAGGAATTTGTTTAAGATCTTTAGATCCAAAATTGGTCTGAAGGTTCCCTCTTTTTTGGGAACCACAAACAGATTTGAATAAAAACCCTGTCCTTGTTCCGTCCGCGGAACTGGATGGATCACTCCCATTACTAGGAGGTCTTGCACACAGTGTAGGAATGCCTCTTTCTTTATCTGATTTGCAGATAACCTTGAAAGATGAAATCTCCCTTGTGGAGGGGAAGCTTTGTAGTCCAGAAGATATCCCTGAGATATGATATCCAACGGCCAGGGATCCTGAACATCTCTTGCCCACGCCTGGGCGAAGAGAAAAAGTCTGCCCCCTACTAAATCCTAGATCCGTCGCCGGATAGGGGGCTGTTCCTTCATGCTGTCTTAGAGGCAGCAGCAGGCTTTCTGGCCTGCTTGCCTTTGTTCAAGGACTGGTTAGGTTTCCAGGCCTGCTTAGATTGAGCAAAATTTCCCTCTTGTCTTGAAGCGGAGGAAGTTGATGCTGCACCTGCCTTGGAATTTCGAAAGGCACGAAAATTAGACTGTTTGGCCTTTGATTTGGCCCTGTCCTGAGGAAGGGTATGACCCTTACCTCCAGTAATGTTAGCAATAATTTCTTTCAAACCAGGCTGAATAAGGTCTGCCCCTTGAAAGGAATGTTGAGTAATTTAGACTTTGAAGTCACATCAGCTGACCAGGATTTGAGCCATAGCGCCCTACGCGCCTGGATGGCGAATCCGGAATTCTTAGCCGTTAGTTTAGTCAAATGAACAATGGCATCAGAAACAAATGAGTTAGCTAGCTTAAGAGTTCTAAGCTTGTCAACAATTTCAGTCAATGGAGCTGTATGGATGGCCTCTTCCAGGGCCTCAAACCAGAATGTCGCCGCAGCAGTGAGAGGCGCAATGCATGCAAGGGGCTGTAAAATAAAACCTTGTTGAATAAACATTTTCTTAAGGTAACCCTCTAATTTTTTATCCATTGGATCTGAAAAAGCACAACTGTCCTCAACCGGGATAGTGGTACGCTTTGCTAAAGTAGAAACTGCTCCCTCCACCTTAGGGACAGTCTGCCATAAGTCCCGTGTAGTGGCATCTATTGGAAACATTTTTCTAAATATAGGAGGTGGGGAAAAGGGCACACCGGGCCTATCCCACTCCTTACTAATAATTTCTGTAAGCCTTTTAGGTATTGGAAAAACATCAGTACTCACCGGCACTGCATAGTATTTATCCAGCCTACACAATTTCTCTGGCACTGCAATTGTGTCACAGTCATTCAGAGCAGCTAATACCTCCCCAAGCAATACACGGAGGTTTTCAAGCTTAAATTTAAAATTAGAAATCTCTGAATCAGGTCTCCCCGAATCAGAGACGTCACCCACAGACTGAAGCTCTCCGTCCTCAGGTTCTGCATATTGTGACGCAGTATCAGACATGGCTCTTACAGCATCTATGTGCTCTGTATCTCATCTAACCCCAGAGCTATCGCGCTTGCCTCTCAATTCAGGCAATCTGGATAATACCTCTGAAAGGGTATTATTCATGATTGCAGCCATGTCCTGCAAAGTAATCGCTATGGGCGTCCCTGATGTACTTGGCGCCATATTAGCATGCGTCCCTTGAGCGGGAGGCAAAAGGTCCGACACGTGGGGAGAGTTAGTCGGCATAACTTCCCCCTCGACAGACCCCTCTGGTGACAATTCTTTTATAGATAAAGACTGATCTTTACTGTTTAAGGTGAAATCAATACATTTAGTACACATTCTCCTATGGGGCTCCACCATGGCTTTTAAACATAATGAACAAGTATCCTCTGTTTCAGACATGTTTGTACAGACTAGCAATGAGACTAGCAAGCTTGGAAAACACTTTAAAGCAAGTTAACAAGCAATATAAAAAACGTTACTGTGCCTTTAAGAGAAACAAATTTTGACAAAATTTGAAATAACAGTGAAAAAAGGCAGTTACACTAACAAAATTTTTACAGTGTATGTAACAAGTCAGCAGAGCATTGCACCCACTTGCAAATGGATGATTAACCCCTTAATAACAAAAACAGAATAATACATGACAAAAACGTTTTTTAAACACAGTCACAACAACTGCCACAGTCTACTGTGATTGTTACCCTCCTCAAACACGACTTTGAAGCCTTTTGAGCCCTTCAGAGATGTCCTGTATCATGCAGAGGGAAGCTGAATGTCTCTGTCAGTATTTTTATCTGCACAGAAAAGCACTAAAATAGGCCCTTCCCACTCATATTGCAACAGTGGAAAGCTTCAGGAAACTGTCTCTAGGCAGAAATCAAACCAGCCATGTGGAAAAAAACTAGGCCCCAATAAGTTTTGTCACCAAACATATATAAAAACGATTAACATGCCAGCAAACGTTTTATATTACATTTTTATAAGAGTATGCATCTCTATTAATAAGCCTGATACCAGTAGCTATCACTGCATTTAAGGCTTTACTTACATTAATCCGGTATAAGCAGCCTTTTCTAGCAAATTCCATCCCTAGAAAAATATTAACTGCACATACCTTATTGCAGGAAAACCTGCACGCCATTCCCTCTCTGAAGTTACCTCACTCCTCAGAATATGTGAGAACAGCCATGGATCTTAGTTACTTCTGCTAAGATCATAGAAAATGCAGGCAGATTCTTCTTCTAAATACTGCCTGAGATAAACAGGACACTCCGGTACCATTTAAAAATAACAAACTTTTGATTGAAGAAATAAACTAAGTATAAAACACCACTCTCCTCTTACGACCTCCATCTTTGTTGAGGGTTGCAAGAGAATGACTGTGTATGGCAGTTAGGGGAGGAGCTATGTAGCAGCTCTGCTGTGGGTGATCCTCTTGCAACTTCCTGTTGGGAAGGAGAATATCCCATAAGTAATGGATGATCCGTGGACTGGATACACTTAACAAGAGAAACAAAACTTTCCAAGATAATAACTTAATATCTATGGAATGTAGAGGTTCAAACGGAACCCCTTGAAGAACTGAAAGAACTAAATTTAGACTCCATGGAGGAGCCACAGGTCTGTAGACAGGCTTGATTCTGACTAAGGCCTGTACAAACGCCTGAACATCTGGTACGGCTGCCAGACGCTTATGCAACAGAACAGACAGAGCAGATATCTGTCCCTTTAGAGAACTAGCTGCCAACCCTTTCTCCAATCCTTCTTGGAGAAAAGACAGTATCCTTGGAATCCTAATCTTACTCCACGAGTAACCCTTGGATTCACACCAACAAAGATATTTCCGCCATATCTTATGGTAAATTTTCCTGGTAACAGGCTTTCTAGCCTGGATCAGAGTATCTATAACTAATTCAGAGAACCCACGCTTAGCTAGAATTAAGCCTTCAATCTCCAAGCAGTCAGTTGCAGAGAAACTAGGTTTGGATGCTTGAATGGACCTTGGATTAGAAGGTCCTGCCTCAAAGGTAGCTTCCATGGTGGAGCCGATGACATATCCACCAGGTCTGCATATCAAGTCCTGCGCGGCCACACAGGAGCTATCAGAATTACCGAAGCCTTCTCCTGTTTGATCCTGGCAACTAGCCGAGGGAGAAGAGGAAACAGTGGAAAGACATAAGCTAGACTGAACGACCAAGGCGCCACTAAGGCATCTACCAATGTCGCCTTGGGATCCCTGGACCTGGACCCGTAACGCGGAACTTTTGAGTTCTGGCGTGACGCCATCAGATCTAGATCTGGAAAGCCCCATAGTTGGGTTAACTGGGCAAAAACCTCCGGGTGGAGTTCCCACTCCCCCGGATGGAAAGTCTGACGACTCAGATAATCCGCCTCCCAGTTGTCCACCCCTGGGATGTAAATTGCGGATAGGTGGCAGGAGTGATCCTCTGCCCATTTGATGATCTTGGATACTTCCCTCATCACCAGGGAACTCTTTGTTCCTCCCTGATGATTGATGTACGCTACAGTCGTGATGTTGTCCGACTGAAATCTGATGAATTTGACCTCCGCTAGCTGAGGCCAGGCCTGGAGCGCATTGAATATCGCTCTCAATTCCAAAATGTTTATCGGGAGAAGAGATTCTTCCCGAAACCATAGACCCTGAGCTTTCAGGGAGCCCCAGACCGCACCCCAGCCTAAGAGGCTGGCGTCGGTCGTGACAATGATCCACTCCGGTCTGCGGATACTCATTCCCTGAGACAGGTGATCCTGAGACAACCACCAGAGGAGTGAGTCTCTGGTTTTCTGGTCCATTTGTATCTGGGGAGACAAATCTGCATAATCCCCATTCCACTGTTTGAGCATGCACAGTTGCAGTGGTCTTAAATGAATTCGAGCAAAAGGGACCAAGTCCATTGCTGCAACCATTAGTCCTATTACCTCCATGCACTGAGCCACGGAGGGTTGAGGAATGGCATGAAGAACTCGACAAGTGTTCAAAAGTTTTAACTTCCTGACCTCCGTTATAAAGATTTTCATTTCTACCAAGTCTATTATTGTTCCCAGGAAGGGAACCCTTGTGAACGGGGACAGAGAACTCTTTTCTATGTTCACCTTCCACCCGTGAGACCTTAGAAAGGCTAGAACAATGTCTGTATGAGCCTTTGCTTTGTGAAAGGACAACGCTTGTATTAAGATGTTGTCTAGGTAAGGTGCTACTGCAATGCCCCTTGGTCTTAGCACCGCTAGAAGGGAACCTAGCACCTTTGTGAAAATTCTGGGAGCAGTGGCCAATCCGAAGGGAAGGGCCACGAATTGGTAATGCTTGACCAGAAAGGCGAACCTCAGGAACTGATGGTGATCTTTGTGGATAGGAATATGCAGGTACGCATAGTTTAAGTCCACGGTAGTCATATATTGACCCTCCTGGATCATTGGTAAAATTGTCCGAATGGTTTCCATTTTGAATGATGGAACTCTGAGGAATTTGTTTAGGATTTTTAAGTCCAGGATTGGCCTGAAAGTTCCTTCCTTTTTGGGAACTACAAACAGGTTTGAGTAAAAACCCAGTCATTGTTCTGCTGTTGGAACTGGGTGTATCACTCCCATTTTTAGAAGGTCTTCTACGCAACGTAAGAATGCCTGTTTCTTTATCTGGTCTAAAGATAAGCGACACATGTGGAACCTTCCCCTTGGAGGAAGGTCCTTGAACTCCAGAAAATACCCCTGAGTGACAATTTCTAGCGCCCAGGGATCCGGAACATCTGTTGCCCAAGCCTGAGCAAAGAGAGAAAGTCTGCCCCCTACTAGATCCGGTCCCGGATCGGGGGCTACCCTTTCATGCTGTCTTGGTAGCAGCAGCAGGCTTCTTGGCCTGTTTACCCTTGTTCCAGCCTTGCAATGGTTTCCATGCTGGTTTGGGCTGGGAAGCGTTACCCTCTTGCCTAGTGGCTGTAGAGGTAGAAGCAGTTCCGTTCCTGAAATTGCGAAAGGAACGAAAATTAGACTTATTTTTAGCTTTGAAAGGTCTATCTTGTGGAAGGGCATGGCCCTTTCCCCCAGTGATATCTGAAATAATTTCTTTCAACTCGAACCCGAATAGGGTCTTACCCTTGAAAGGAATATTAAGCAATTTTGTTTTGGACAACACGTCTGCCGACCAAGGCCTCGCTTCCATTGAGTCGTAATTCAGTTTGCGTGCACTCGCAAACCGATAAATATGCTGTCGGAAGCAATATCGTTTATCGACTGTTTCCAATGGCGCGTTATACCTCAATATCGGCAGCCGGACTTCGGCTGCCGAAAAGATCTTCGCGTCCCATAGAAAGTAATAGAAGCCCTTAATCGATAAATTATACCAGGTTTCCAATGAAAGCGCTAACCGTTAATACATTGTCGGAGGCTGTCGATACATTGAGAAATATTACCCCCAGCTCAACTAGGTGTAAAAGAGGAAAATTGTGCTTTTTGAGACCTATTTCTATTGAAATTATAAAACTTGCAAATAATGCAAGTGTTTTAATGTAGAAATAAATTGTTATAAGTAATATTTATTGTTGTCTCATGTATAGAAATAGTTGAACTTATATTCTAATAGAAATATCAGTATATATTTAAATATAATAATATATGCAACAACATATCTACAGAATGCAAACTAGACCTATGCCTAGGGCAGCAATAAATATTACTTATATTTATGAAGTGTTAAATATAATTATATTAGAAAATAGTATTTGATTATTAAAAATATGGATAAGTGTTTTTTTATTTTTCTTGAGAGGCGATCACAGGTAAGAAGCACGGACGTTAAACGTAAATTCTATAGCGTAAGGTCGGGTTACCTTAGCAACTAATTGATTTTCAAGAAATCCGACGTCAGATGGAAGCGTTTAACACAACGTTAAGTTACAGCTACACGAAAAGAGCGACTGCGTGCAACACGCTAATCTTTTCAATGGAAACCTGGTACTAAAATGCAGCCGTAAATTACTTTTAGCTGTCGGCCGCTTCGGTAGCTTACGGCTCCATTTTTAACGACTCAATGGAAGCGAGGCCCAAGATTTTAGCCAAAGCGCTCTGCGCTCCACGATTGCAAAACCAGAATTTTTTGCCGCTAATTTAGCTAACTGAAAAGCGGCATCTGTGATGAAAGAATTAGCCAACTTCAAGGCGTGGATTCTGTCCATGACCTCATCATAAGAAGTCTCCTTCTGGAGCGAGTTTTCTAGTTCCTCAAACCAAAAAGCCGCAGCAGTGGTTACAGGAATAATGCAAGAAATTGGTTGAAAAAGAAAACCTTGTTGAACAAAAATTTTCTTAAGCAAACCGTCTAATTTTTTATCCATAGGATCTTTGAAAGCTCAACTATCTTCTATTGGTATAGTCGTGCGCTTAGCTAGTGTAGAAACTGCCCCTTCTACCTTAGGGACCGTCCGCCACGCGTCCATTCTGGGGTCGACAATGGGGAACATTTTCTTAAATATAGGGGGGGGGGACAAAAGGTACACCTGGTCTCTCCCACTCCCTAGACACGATATCCGACACCCTCTTAGGTATCGGAAACGCGTCAGTGTGTACCGGGACCTCTAAGAATTTGTCCATTTTACACAATTTTTCTGGGACCACCAAGGGGTCACAATCATCTAGCGTAGCCAGGACCTCTTTAAGCAGGGCGCGGAGGTGTTCTAGCTTAAATTTAAATGCTATAGTATCTGGCTCTGCCTGTTGAGAAACTTTTCCTGTGTCAGATATTTCTCCCTCAGACAGGCCCTCCCTCACCGCCAAGTCAGATTGTTGTGAGGGCACTACAGATAAATTATCCGCTGCTTCTGATTGCTCATTTTCTGTATTTAAAACTGAGCTATCGCGCTTCCTCGGAAATGCTGGCAGTTTGGATAAAAATGCTGCGAGAGAATTATCCATTACTGCAGCTAACTGTTGCAAAGTAATAGGAATCGATGCGCTAGAGGTACTGGGCATCGGTTGCGCGGGCATAGCTGGTGCTGACACAGAAGGAGAGGATAGTGTACTATCCTCACTACCTTCAGCTAAAGAATCATCTTGGGCTACATTTTTAAGCATTACTGTATGGTCCTTAAGCTGTTTGGACGCTATAGCACACTTCAAACATAAATTTAATAGGGGTACCGCCATGGCCTTTAAACATACAGAACAAAGGCTATCTGAAGGCTCAGACATGTTTGACAGACTTAGACAGCACTACAATGCAATAAAAAATATTTTTTGACAAAAACGTTACTCTGTGTCTTTAAATAATAAAAGTGCACACTTTATTACTAAAACATCAAATAACCATCAAATAAACATCCGATCTTAATGATCTGAAGTTCTCCGGTATTCAACAGTCCTGCGTGGGAACAGCAATGGATTTTAGTTACTGGTGCTAAAATTATATTCCTCTCAGCAGAAATCTTCATCACTTTCTGCTTCAGAGTAAATAGTACAATCCGGCACTATTTTAAAATAACAGACTTTTGATAGAAGAAATAAAAACTACAAATCTAACACCACAAACTCTTTACCCTCCCGTGGAGATGCTACTTGTTAGAGCGGCAAAGAGAATGACTGGAGGGGCGGAGCCTGAGGGGAGCTATATGGACAGCTCTGCTGTGTGATCTCTTTGCCACTTCCTGTAGGGATTGAGAATATCCCACAAGTAAGGATGAAGCCGTGGACCGGATACACCAATGTAAGAGAAAGGAAGAGCCCCAATTTGGAAGTGTTTGTCTGAAAAGTCAACCGCAGGAATTGGTGATGTTCCCTGTGAATAGGGACATGAAGATACGCGTCCTTCAGATCTATGGTAGACATGAACTGACCCTCTTGAATTAGGGGAAGAATGGAGCGTATAGTCTCCATTTTGAATGATGGAACCTTGAGAAACTTGCTGAGACACTTGAGATCCAATATGGGTCGGAAAATTCCCTCCTTCTTGGGAACCACAAAAAGGTTTGAGTAAAATCCTTGACCCTGCTCAGCAACAGGAACTGTGACAATCACTCCCAGAGAAGATAGGTCTTTTACGTAATTCAAGAAGGCCTCTCTCTTCACCTGTTTTGCAGATAACCTTGACAGGATAAATCTGCCCCTTGTGGGACAAGACTTGAACCCTATCCTGTATCCCTAGGATTCTACTTCAACAGCCCAAGGATCTGGGACATCGCGGATCCAAGCCTGCCTAAAAAAGGAAAGTCTGCTCCCTACTTGATCCAAGACTGGATTGGGGGCAGCCCCTTCATGTTGACTTAGACTCAGAGGAAGGTTTCTTGGCTTTCTTCCACTTATTCCAAGGCTGACTGGACCTCCATGAAGTCTTGGATTGCTACGGTTTGGAAGAGGAAGACTTTTGTCCCTTGAAGTTATGAAAGGAACGAAAATTAGAATTCTGGCGACCCTTAGGTCTAGCCGTCTTGTCTTGAGGTAGGAAATATCCCTTTCCACCACTAATTTCGGAAATGATCTCCGACAGACCAGAAACAAATAAAGTCTTGCCCTTAAAGGGTAAAGATAGAAGTTTGGATTTGGATGTTACATCTGCAGACCAAGATTTTAACCACAGAGCTCTGCGGGCAAGAACCCTAAGGCTAGAAATATTGGCTCCCAGCCTAACAACTTGCATGCTGGCATCACAGATAAAGTATTAGCCAGCTTTAGAGTCTTGGTCCTATCTTGGATCTCCTCTACAGTAGTCTCCTCTGAAATAAGGTCAGACAAGGAATCTCACCAATAAGATGCTGCACCTGCAACCGTAGCAATACTTGCAACTGGTTGCCATTGTAAACCCTGATGAATGTGCATCTTTTTTAAGTAGACTTCCAGCTTCTTATCCATGGGGTCCTTGAAAGAAGAGCCATCCTCAAGAGGGATAGTAGTTATTTTGGCAAGAGTAGATATAGCACCCTCTACCTTAGGTACGGTGCGCCACGAGTCACATACAGAGTCAGCAACAGGAAATATTTTCTTGAAAACAGGGGATGGAGAAAAGGGAATGCCTGGCTTTTCCCATTCCTGAGCTATAATTTCTGACATACGATCTGGAACTGGAAATACCTCTACAGATGAAGGCTTGACATCAAACACTCTGTTAAGCTCGTTATACTTAGGAGTCTCAGCAACAGTAGAGTCGGAGTCCTCCAAAGTAGCAAGGACCTCCTTCAAGAGCAATTGGAGGTGTTCCAGCTTAAATCTAAAATTAACCTCCTCTGGATCTGCTGTACTAGCCATCGCAGTCTCAGAATCAAAAATCTTGCCCTCAGAAGCCACTGAGGAATGATCTTCCAATAACAGAGAGGCTGACTAACGCAGACTTAGCGGAGTAAGAACTCTTAGTATGAGATATGTTCTTAGATTTCCTTTTTCTCTTACTACCCATAGGAAATGCTAATAAAGCCGCAGGAGTTATTTGCGCAACAAAATTACCCCCAGGAACTTGTTGAGAGGAACCGCAGGGTACTGCATGTGAAACTGCTAAAGCTTGGGACGTTTGAGGAGAAAAATGAGGCATGGTATGGACAACATTATCCTGAGAGAGATATGGCTAAGAAAGGGCAACTTTATCCTTTAAGCATGTGGAACAAAACTGTATAGGAGGAATGATTTGTGCCTCCAAGCAGAACAAGAATTTGTTGAAAGACACTGATAGATTAGTATCAGAGTCCATAACTAAGAACTGGTTCCCAATATCAAATAACAATAAACTCAGAACTTCAAAATAAAAAAACAGTGTTCTGTACCTTTAACAAAAAATAAACAACAACATTTTTATATGCAAAGAATTGTTTAAATAAATTCACTAAATTTGTATCACCTCTATAACCTCAGCCTCTGCTGAGGGCTTACCACACCAGTGACCAGAGTGATTCCCACAGAAAAGGCGAATGATGAACATGACTCGCTAATAAATGCAAAAACAAAAATTGTTTTTAAAGTCTCCACTCTCCGATCGGAAGTAAAGTTGAATCGGAAGAGCGGAGAACGGTCATGTGACCGCATCAGTCAAAAATGCACCATCAGAAAAGCATGGGAGATACACTACCGGCTTAAAAAAAGAACAAAATAAAATGTCCGTTGAGCGGTTAAGCCCTAAAACCACACACTCAAACACCTCATGATATTTATTGAAAAATACCCATTTGTGCCTTCAATAATAAAGATGTGTCCCCTCACAGATCCGCCTCATAATAAAAAGGGAATGAAAATTAACCCCTTAAGTGCCATCTCCTCAGCCGTTACAGTGCCCTGGTATGCTGCCCTAAACAAAAATCTCTCATAGAGAGATATAAATGTCCAAATATAAAATCCAGAGGAATTAACCTCAAGGGTGTTAAGGAGGGTAGCACTTACCTGTGGAAACCGGCTGTAGGGCAGGAACAGCTTCTAAGGTGTGACAATTTCACCAATCTCTGACAGGGACCTGTAAAAAAAGACAAAACAGAGTAACCAACCCTGGTTTTCTATCCAAGGGGTAGCATTGATGTTAGAAATTAAGCAAAGACTTCTCCCAGCTTCATTGAGGACTTTGGCCTGGTTGGATGAAGACTTCTCCCGGTAAGGTGATCTTCAAGGGGTTAGTGTTAGGTTTTTTTAAGGGGGTATTGGGTGGGTTTTAGAGTAGGGTTGGTTGTGTGGATGGTGGGTTTTAATGTTGGGGGGGGATTTGTAATTTTTTTTTACAGGTAAAAGAGCTCATTACTTTGAGGCAATGGCCCGCAAAAGGCCCTTTTAAGGGCTATTTGTAATTTAGTGTAGGGTAGGGCTTTTATTTTTTTTTTGGTGGGGTGATTAGATTAGGTGTAATTAGTTTAAAAATCTTGTAATTTGTTTATTATTTTCTGTAATTTTGTGTTTATTTGTTTTTGTACTTTAGATAATTTTATTTAATTGTATTTAATTTAGGGAAATAATTTAATTATAGTGTAGTGTTAGGTGTAATTGTAACTTAGGTTAGGTTTTATTTTACCGGTAACTTTGTATTTATTTTAGCTAGGAAGTTATTAAATAGTTAATAACCATTTAATAACTATTCTACCTAGTTAAAATAAATACAGTACAGACTTGCCTGTAAAATAAAAATAAATCCTAAGATAGCTACAATGTAACTATTAGTTATATTGTAGCTAGCTTAGGGTTTATTTTATAGGTAAGTGTTACGGTACCAACAGGATACCAAGGGTTAATACCAGGGAACAACGTCCTGCATAGGGAATCAGCAATTCACAAACCAGCCAGTTTTCAGGTTTAAACAGAATGACATTTATTAAAGGCTATGCCTAGTTATTTATGCAGGTCTGCCCCCCCCCCCCAGATGGGGGTTGAAAGACTGTTGTACATTACATGGAGGGAACAAGCCCTTTGACATGATACAATAGAATTACCTTACTTAAACACTTCAACCACAAGACACTCTTGGCTCTTCTTATCACTTAGGCGTTTTCTCTCTGAGGGTGATTAAACAATGGAATTCTTATCACTAACTAAATTATGGTTGGAGCCAGCAACTTGTGTTTAGAAAATAGTTTCTTAAAGCTAAACACAGTTAACTCCTTCAGTCCTTACAGAAGGGTCTGTCACATAGCTCCCCCCTTGTGGAACACTCCGGCAGACCCGGCTTGACCCTTTTGCGGGTCAACCTGGGGATGACCGGACTAGGAGGTGGTAGGCATGTCAGTTTGCCAGGACAATCCATCTGTATTCCCGTTATGAGAGAGAATTCCTGTCCATACAAACAAGGGTTCAACTTCCTCAGTGCCCAGACTAGGGCCAAGCAGTCCTTCAAAATCCCATCAGCTTCTTTACGAGTTTTCTGTACCTGCTCTTTATAGGTATCCACAATCCCTTCATACTGACATAGGGTGCCCTTGAGTTGCTGCACCTCACTATGAGCCAGCGTCAGCTTCTCCTCAAGTGTCGCTAAGTTTGTCTTTAAGGTTTCATGTCCCACTCTCAAGCTGGTGTTTTCTGCAGTCTGTCGGTGCAGCTTGTCTAGCAGAGATTCACGTTCTAAACGTGCTTTTTCCTCTGCGCTCCTCTTCTCCTTCATCAGCGCATTGTAACGGGACCTCCACATATCAATAGCGGATAGAGATTTACTGAGCTCAGCGTCCTGGGGCTTAGCAGCAGGTGGGTCAGTCTCTGCTGCACGGATCTGGGCACGGGTAGTCACAGGGTTAACATCAGCGGGACCCATAGGAGCGTAGGCAGAAACAAGGGGGGCCAAGTCATTTCCAAGAAGAACATCAGCAGGTAAGTCCTTCTTGACCCCCACATTCACAGGTCTAGCGCCCACTCCCAAATGTACCCTGGCAACAGGTAGGCTGAACACATCGCCCCCTGCTACCCTCACAGCCACAGTGTCTCCAGTGTACTGTTTCTCAGACACCAAGTTCTTTTGAAGCAAGGTCATGGTAGCACCAGTATCCCGTAGACCACTGACCTTCTTCCCATTCACTTTAACCAGTTGCCGGTTATTCCGGTGGGCAGCTTGCACAAGGTCTGCCTCATGTAGGATGCTCCAGCATTCTTGCGCCTCTACGTAGCGGGCCGCAGGCTGAGGATTACGTGGGATTCCACCGGCGGGTCTTCTCCAGGACTGCACTTGGTTCGCTGCGTTTAGGGGACACTCTGGTCTTTTGTGCCCTAGTTGCTTACATCTAAAGCACCGAATAGGTTGTGAGTAGCACCGCAAATTGAACAGGGCTCTCTGAGGGTAGTTCGTGGCCGGAGGCCGTGTGGTATAGCGGTGCGCCGGGGTTTGGTAACTGGCAGCTGCTGGGGTGACTGGGGGTCTGTACTCCACTCTAGCAGGGGGCTTAGTGGTAGCAGTGTCCAGTTTGCGGGCATCCGTATACTCATCTGCCAAGCGAGCCGCTTCCTGCAGGGTGGAGGGTTTACGGTCCCGAACCCACTCTCGAACTCCTGCAGGTAACTTGTCGAAGCAATGTTCCAACAGGAATAGCTGCAGCACCTCTTCCCCAGATATGGCTTGGCACCCCGCTATCCAGTGAGCTGCTGTGCGGTGCACCTTACATGCCCACTCAAGGTAGGAATCTCCAGCTAATTTAACAGTGTCTCTGAACCGCCTCCGGTATGCCTCTGGTGTAACCGCATACCTGGAGAGCAGAGCCTCTTTTACAGTATTATAATCCCTGACTTCCTCATCTGGAATGGCCCGAAAAGCCTCTCTGGCCCGGCCGGATAATTTTCCAGATAATATCGTGACCCAGTCCTCTGCGGGTACCTTGTGTAGTGCACATTGCCTCTCAAAATCCGCAAGGTACCCATCAATCTCTCCTTCTGTTTCCAGGAAGTTTTTAAAAGCTGCAAAATTTACTTTTCTCTTTTCCATCTTAGTCAGTATTGTAATAATCCCCCTCTTCCTGAGGTTACTGGCTTGTGTAGTTGCTCTTCTGGGCGATAAGGTTCATTCCGTCGCTTGCCACCAATTGTTACGGTATCAACAGGATACCAAGGGTTAATACCAGGGAACAACGTCCTGCATAGGGAATCAGCAATTCACAAACCAGCCAGTTTTCAGGTTTAAACAGAATGACATTTATTAAAGGCTATGCCTAGTTATTTATGCAGGTCTGCCCCCCCCCCCCCCAGATGGGGGTTGAAAGACTGTTGTACATTACATGGAGGGAACAAGCCCTTTGACATGATACAATAGAATTACCTTACTTAAACACTTCAACCACAAGACACTCTTGGCTCTTCTTATCACTTAGGCGTTTTCTCTCTGAGGGTGATTAAACAATGGAATTCTTATCACTAACTAAATTATGGTTGGAGCCAGCAACTTGTGTTTAGAAAATAGTTTCTTAAAGCTAAACACAGTTAACTCCTTCAGTCCTGACAGAAGGGTCTGTCACAGTAAGTATTTAGTTTTAAATAGGAATTATTTAGTTAATGATAGGAATTTTTATTTAGATTTCTTTTAATTATATTTAAGTTAGGGGGTGTTAGGTTTAGGGTAAGACTTAGGTTTAGGGGTTAATACATTTAGTATAGTGGTGGCGACGTTGGGGGCGGCAGATTAGGGGTTATTAAATGTAGGTAGGTGGCAGCGATGTTAGGGCCGGCAGATTAGGGGTTAATAATATTTAACTAATGTTTGCGAGGCAGGAGTGCAGCGGTTTAGGGGTTAATATGTTTATTATAGTGGCGGCGACGTTGGTGGCGGCAGATTAGGGGTTAATAAGTGTAGGTAGGTGGTGGCGACATTGGGGAAGGCAGAGTAGGGGTTAATAAATATAATGTAGGGTTCTGCGATGTTGGGGGCAGCAGATTAGGGGTTCATAAGTATAATGTAGGTGGGGCGGTGTCCGGAGCGGCAGATTAGGGGTTAATAATTATAATGTAGGTGTCGGCAATGTCGGGCGGCAGATTAGGGGTTAATAATGTGTAAGATTAGGGGTGTTTAGACTCGGGGTTCATGTTAGGGTGTTAGGTGTAGACATAAAATGTATTTCTCCATAGGAATCAATGGGGCTGCGTTAAGGATCTTTACGCTGCTTTTTTGCAGGTGTTAGACTTTTTTTCAGACGGCTCTCCCCGTTGATTCCTATGGGGAAATCGTGCACGAGCACGTTACACCAGCTCACCGCTAACGTAAGCAGCGCTGGTATTGGACTGCGGTAATATGCAAAGTTTTGCTCAACACTCACTTCTTGTCTGGTTTCTAAAAACCTGTAATACCAGCGCTGTCTGTAAGTGAGCGGTGAGCATAAACTGCTCGTTAGCACCGCACAGCCTCTAATGCAAAACTCGCTATCTAGGTGTTAGTGTTTAATGTCCCTTTAATAAACATGTATATAATAATTTATCTTGATAACAATTTCATGAAAAGTTACAGACTGCTATACTGATGCACTAGTTATGTAAAATTATATTCTGACCTATTTCTGCTTCATTTGACTTTCCCCCAGGTTCCCCTTTTCAGAGGCGGACAGATAACCATAATCCAATCTTCTTACAGATATATATCATTTCATTATTCCTGTGCACATCATTATCTTTGTAAACAAAATGTACGTTTCACTTTCTTACTTATTAGTGTACCACAAGTTACCCTGATGTACGATTTTATAATATCTGTTTTGATCAAAACTCTTTAACAAAAATAATTTGTCACGATTCCCTCCGTTCATCGCCGTCTCGCCGCGGCTCCGTATTTCTTCTGTTTTCATTACGTCACGTTGCCTAGCAACGTGACGCATTTTCTGACACTACCTCTGATGTCACGGACCTCTCCCAGCCTTTAAATCACGGCGGGAGATCTTACTCTGAGTCAGTTTGTAAAACCTGACTGCGGTTCAGTGAGTACTCTGTTTTTGCCTGTCTGACACTGTTTATTCTAAATCCCTCAACCTGCCTTCTGGAAAACTACCATTGCCTGTCTGACCTTGCTAATTCTAAGAACCCCCAAACTCTGGATTTATTAACTCCTGTCTGTCTGACCTTGCTTGCCTCAATATTTGCAAACCTGCTAAAAAGGAGCATTTATTATTTGTTTGCTGATAACCTGCTTAAAGGGACATTATCTTTGTTTGTTGCACACCTGCTAAAAAGGAACATTTATCATTTGTTTGCTGATAACCTGCTTAAAGGGACATTATCTTTCTTTGTTGCAAACCTGCTAAAAAGGAACATTTATCATTTGTTTGCTGATAACCTGCTTAAAGGGACATTATCTTTATTTGTTACAAACCTGTTTTAAGGATAATTAATCAATTGCCGGATACAAACCTACTTAAAGGGACGCTTATTATTTGTTGAAATCCTGCTTTAAGGATCATAATTTATTTACTTACAGACCTGCGCAAAGAGACTTTATTATCATTTTTCCTTTCATCTACCAAAAGGTAAACTTACTAAAAGAATTCTACTGTTATCCTGTGTGTCAATACAGTTCTCAAGAAGATATACAGAGTTACTATTTCTTTTGGGAAGACCTTGTATCCTGCTTATTTTGTTTCCTGAGTGGGTCACGTCCTGGATATTCCTCAGTGTGCTAGCGTGTGTTTTACTTTTCACGCTAGCAGTTGGGTTAAATTCTGGGCTGATTCCATACGGCTGACACAATTTTGACAAAAACATTTACATATCCTTGCATTTTGTGATGTCATTTATAATATTTAGTTGCGAGATAAAATAATAAATTGTAATGGATGTCTGCTCTAAAAGACCAGTCAATAAAAGCAGAAATTTTAAGAAATGTAGATATTTTTTTTAATTTGTGCTAACATTCAAATAGTGAGATTTGGGTATCACAGTTGAAAAGGTCAAAACATAATCATCTAGCAAGCAACCAGAAATTCTTGTTATGAAAATAATCACGATTCAGTCATTTCAGATGTATTTTGCAATAATTAGAGAAAAAAATATATATGACGGTCTTCTCATGTATTTCACAAATTTATTTATGTCCATTAGCAAATTAACAGGCAGCTAGACATTATGATAAAAGAACATTGGACTAAATAGTTCCATCTAGTTTCTGAGTGCAAAGAGAATAAAAATAACAAAATACTCAGGTGCCCAATAGAATATTGACAGGGTAGATTTACAGAGGGATTTGAAGTGTTCGGAAAAAAAACTTAAATGGTTGTTTTGTTGATACTCAAAACACTGTGTAATGTGTTTTGCTTTCTATGGCCGCATTCGGCAAACGCCGAGACCCAGCGCCAGTTAACCCCTTAAGGACCAGCAACGTACCCTGTATGTCGCTGGCCTTTTTTTGGGACTTGATTGTTTTATAGCGCGGTCTTGCCACCAGCGTTGAGACTGCTCTATTCCACAAAGCCTGCTGGAGGGAGGGAATTAATAGCGTGTTCTTGCTAGACTTGTGCTATTATGTCCTGAAAAAACCCTTAACGACCAGTGACATACAGGGTGCATTGTGGTCATTAAGGGGTTAAATTCCCTGAGGATGACGTGGCGCTTGGAAGACGTCACTAGTTTTTGCGGCCCTTCGAAAAAAGCTGAACTATCAACTTCTGCCACAGTTTTTGTGGTCCTAGGAAAAAGAAAAACTAAAAATGTGTGCTTTGGGGTGACAACAACTCAAAAGTTGGAGAGTGAACTACAGACAGAGGGCACCCTTCAACCTTAACCAAATCTGCACCTGTGCCACTGAACATATATAAAAAATATATTATTTGTTTGTTTTATAGCTATAAATGTATATAGAGACCTTAAGGCTTTTGAAATATTGATCTGAGGCCCTCGTGTACTAGGTAATTATCCATCACTGGTCTAGACCATTAAAGTTTAAAGGTAGATGGAAACCCAATTTTTTTCTTTCATGATTAAGAAAGAGCATGCAATTTTAAACAACTTTCTAATTTACTTCTATTATCTAATTTGCTTCATTCTCTTGATATCCATTGCTGAAAAGAATATCTAGATAGGCTCAGTAGATGCTGATTGGTGGCTGCACATAGATGCCTCGTGTGATTGGCTTACCCATGTGCATTGCTATTTCTTCAACAAAGGATATCTTAAAAATGAAGTAAATTAGATAAAAGAAGAAAATTGGAATGTTGTTTAAAATTGTATTCTCTATCTGATTCATGAAAGAAAAATGTGGGGTTTAGTGTCCCTTTAATTTCGACTTAAATTGAAGCTACTTAAATTGATCATGAAGGGAACCGGAAATACAAACATACATACGCATAGATGGGATCATTATTTATATAGACAATAATATTCCAATAAATAATAATAAAAAATAATAATTATTCCAAATATACATAAATTCACTTACAGTGATATGAAACCCATATATTTTCTTTTGTAATTTAGACAGAGGGTCTATTTATTATAGTGCGGACGGACATGGTACAATGTAGCCTATCATGTCCGCTGCACATAGATAAATGCCGACAGCATACACTGTCAGCATTTATCATTACACCAGTAGTTCTTGTGAATAATAATGATCCAGACACATGCACGCTCCTGAGCTTGAGTCCCTGCTTTTAAACAAAAGATACCAAGAGAAAGAAGAAAATTGAATAGAAGTAAATTTGAACTTTGTTTAAAATTGCGTTTTCTATCTGAATCATTAAAGAAATTTTGAGTTTCATGTCCCTTAAATAGCACATTTATATCAAGTGATTTTTCATGGAGGAAAGAAAAACTTTTGAATTTCAGCCAGGAGGGAAAGTTAGATGTTTTGTCTTAGCTCTACATTAGATATAAATGCAACAAGGTCAATACAATGTGTCAAATTTCTACTCACATAAATTTACGAACAATGGGATACCACCTTAAATGTTCAGTACAATCTAACACTGTTTGCCATTGGATATTGCTTGCTTAAAAGAAAAATCACCGAACCGCTAGATCATCACCCTTGAAAAAGCCACGGGGCGTGGCGAAACTTACGTCGGGTAGCACGTGGATACAGTGACATCACTGTGAAGGACTTTTCACCATATCGAAGTGGTAACTGAATGGATACATTGTTTGTTTCAAAACAATCCACCACCATTCTCTCTGGAGACTTTGGATACAACTTCGGTTGTTACACTTATCCTTTGTAGCACTTAGTGACTTCAAGTCCTGATATCCATTTTTTACATATAGTATGTTTTTATACTTTTAATAAAATTTAAATTGTTTATATAGTGGTTCCGGACCTTAGCTTTTTTGTGTGGCCTCCCTGATAGCCGATATCAGGAGTTGATGTTTAGCTCCTGAAAAGTGTGAGTATATATCAAATTAATCAAATTTACATCTGTTATACACAGTATCACAGTATATTCCTGTTCTTTATTTGTGAAGACACAATTACAGATTTCGATTTCACCATCACTGAGTGAGCTGAACCTGACAGCTTTGTGAATCAGTTTTGTGAATCAGGATTGCACGATACTTTAGCTTAAGATAGCTCAAGTTTATGCGAGTAGAAATTTGACACATTGTATTAACCTTGTTGTAATTATCACAATACTGCACCATAATTTGTTCTTTTCTTATTTTTTAGATACCGTGATTTGGGGAAATTTCCACATCGCTGATACACGATATCCTTTTTATTTATATCACATTTTTTTTATAGTTAACTTTGTTGATCACTAGTTATTTTTTATCGCTACATTAGATATAAGTTAGATGATTAACTTACCTTCCTGATGTAAATGGCATATGAACGGCTCCATATCCTCTCACAACATCATTTCCAAACACATCTGGGCCATAAACACTCACTACAATTTGTGGCCCTAAAACAAAGAAGTGCAGTTTATGTATTTTGTTTACATAATGCAACCAGCTACACATATTTTTTACTACTTACAGAGATTATAATAATAAAAGATGAAACTAATATATGAGATAGACTCATTACATGCAAAGCAAGATAGTTCAAGCCATGATTTGTCATAATTGTGATGATTATGGCTTACAGCTCATGAAAACCCCAAATTCACAATCTCAGAAAAACAGAATTTATGCTTACCTGATAAATTTCTTTCTTTTGCGATGTACCGAGTCCACGGATTCATCCTAACTTGTGGGATATTGTCCTTCCTGACAGGAAGTAGCAAAGAGAGCACCACAGCAGAGCTGTCTATATAGCTCCCCCCTTAACTCCACCCCCCAGTCATTCGACCGAAGGCCAAGGAAGAAAAGGATAAACTATAAGGTGCAGAGGTGACTGAAGTTTACATAAAAAATACTATCTGTCTTGAATAGACAGGGCGGGCCGTGGACTCGGTACATCGCAAAAGAAAGAAATTTATCAGGTAAGCATAAATTCTGTTTTCTTTTGCAAGATGTACCGAGTCCACGGATTCATCCTAACTTGTGGGATACCAATACCAAAGCTTTAGGACACAGATGAAGGGAGGGACAAGACAGGAACCTAAACGGAAGGCACCACTGCTTGCAAAACCTTTCTCCCAAAAATAGCCTCCGAAGAAGCAAAAGTATCAAATTTGTACAACAGAAGCATCATTTTGAAAAGCCCATGTGGAAGCCACCGCTCTAGTGGAGTGAGCTGTAATTCTTTCAGGAGGCTGCTGTCCAGCAGTCTCATAAGCCAAACGGATGATGCTTTTCAGCCAAAAGGAAAGAGAAGTAGCCGTAGCCTTTTGACCTCTACGCTTTCCAGCATAGACAACAAACAAAGAAGATGATTGGCGAAAATCTTTGGTTGCCTGCAAATAAAACTTCAAGGCACGAACCACGTCCAAGTTGTGCAATAAACGTTTCTTCTTAGAAGAAGGATTAGGACACAGAGAAGGAACAACAATTTCCTGATTGATATTCCTGTTAGAAACAACCTTAGGGAGGAACCCAGGTTTGGTACACAAAAATGAGTCACATTGTAATGCAGATAGTTCAGAAACTCTTCGAGCTGAAGAGATAGCAACTAGAAACAGAACTTTCCAAGATAGAAGCTTAATATCTATGGAATGCATGGGTTCAAACAGAACCCCCTGAAGAACTTTAAGAACTAAATTGAGACTCCATGGCGGAGCAACAGGTTTAAACACAGGCTTAATTCTAACTAAAGCCTGACAAAAAGCCTGAACGTCTGGGACATCTGCCAGACGCTTGTGCAACAGAATAGACAAAGCAGATATCTGTCCCTTTAAGGAACTAGCGGACAATCCATACTCCAATCCTTCTTGGAGAAAAGACAAAATCCTAGGAATTCTGATCTTACTCCATGAGTAGCCTTTGGATTCACACCAAAAAAGATATTTACGCCATATCTTATAATAGATCTTCCTGGTGACAGGCTTTCGAGCCTGAATCAAGGTATCTATGACCGACTCACAGAAACCCCGTTTTGATAAAATCAAGCGTTCAATCTCCAAGCAGTCAGTTGCAGAGAAATTATATTTGGATGCTTGAATGGACCTTGAATCAAAAGGTTCCGTCTCAGTGGCAGAGTCCATGGTGGCAGAGATGACATGTCCACCAGGTCTGCATACCAAGTCCTGCATGGCCACGCAGGCGCTATCAAAATCACCAAAGCTCTCTCCTGTTTGATTCTGGCAATCAGACGCAGAAGGAGAGGGAATGGTGGAAACACATAAGCCAGGTTGAACGACCAGGGTACTGCTAGAGCATCTATCAGTACTGCCTGAGGATCCCTTGACCTGGATCCGTAACGAGGAAGTTTGGCGTTCTGACGATACGCCATCAGATCCAGTTCTGGTGTGCCCCATAGCTGAACCAGTTGAGCAAACACCTCCGGATGGAGCTCCCACTCCCCCGGATGAAAAGTCTAACGACTTAGAAAATCTGCCTCCCAGTTCTCCACCTCTGGGATATAGATCGCTGATAGATGGCAAGAGAGAGTCTCTGCCCATAGGATTATCCTGGAAACTTCTATCATCGCCAAGGAACTCCTTGTTCCCCCCCCTGATGATTGATATAAGCTACAGTCGTGATGTTGTCCGACTAAAACCTGATGAATCCGGCCGAAGCCAGCTGAGGCCACGCCTGAAGAGCTTTGAATATCGCTCTTAATTCCAGCATATTTATCGGTAGGAGGGCCTCCTCCTGAGTCCACAAACCCTGTGCTTTCAGGGAATTCCAGACTGCACCCCAGCCCATCGTCACAATAACCCACGCTGGCCTGCGGAAACACATTCCCCTGGACAGGTGATCCTGTGACAACCACCAAAGAAGAGAGTCTCTGGTCTCTTGATCCAGATTTATCTGAGGAGATAAATCTGCATAATCCCCATTCCACTGTTTGAGCATGCATAGTTGCAGTGGTCTGAGATGCAAGAGAGCAAACGGAACTATGTCCATTGCCGCTACCATAAGTCCGATTACCTCCATACACTGAGCCACTGACGGCCGAGGAATGGAATAAAGACCTCGGCAGGTGGTTAAAATCTTTGATTTCCTGACCTCCGTCAGAAATATTTTCATGTCCACCGAATCTATCAGAGTTCCCAGGAATGGAACTCTTGTGAGAGGAATAAGAGAACTCTTATTCACGTTCACCTTCCACATATGAGATCTTAGAAAGGCCAACACTAAGTCTGTGTGAGACTTGGCAAGTTGGAAAGTCGACGCTTGAATTAAGATGTCGTCTAGATAAGGTGCCACTGCTATGCCCCTCGGCCTTAGGACCGCCAGAAGGGACCCTAGCACCTTTGTGAAGATTCTTGGCGCTGTGGCCAACCCGAAGGGAAGAGCCACAAACTGGTAATGACTGTCCAGAAAGGCAAACATGAGGAACTGGTGATGATCTTTGTGGATAAGAATGTGTAGATACGCATCCTTTAGATCCACGGTAGTCATATATTGACCCTCCTGGATCATTGGTAAAATAGTCCGAATGGTCTCCATCTTGAAGGATGGAACTCTTAGGAATTGGTTTAGGATCTTGAGATCTAGAATTGGTCTGAAGGTTCCCTCTTTTTTGGGAACCACAAACGGATTGGAGTAGAAACCTTGCCCCTGTTCTGTTTTCGGAACTGGGCAGATCACTCCCATGGCGCGAAGAGCGTTATGGCTTAAGTCCTGAACGTCTCTTGCCCAGGCCTGAGC
The DNA here is from genome assembly GCF_027579735.1 of Bombina bombina. Classification (NCBI taxonomy): domain Eukaryota; kingdom Metazoa; phylum Chordata; class Amphibia; order Anura; family Bombinatoridae; genus Bombina; species Bombina bombina. The sequence goes on from NC_069509.1 coordinate 73,218,305, forward strand.
AAAGAGAGAAAGTCTGCCCCCTACTTGATCCGGTCCAGGATCGGGAGCTACCCCTTCATGCTGTCTTAGTGGCAGCAGCAGGCTTTTTGGCCTGTTTACCCTTGTTCCAATACTGGTTAGGTCTCCAGGTTGGCTTGGATTGAGCAAAGTTCCCCTCTTGCTTTGCAGCAGGGGAAGAGGAAGCAGGACCACCCTTGAAGTTTCGAAAGGAACGAAAATTATTTTGTTTGGTTCTTGTCTTATTTGACTTATCCTGAGGAAGGGCATGACCCTTCCCTCCAGTGAAGTCTGAAATGATCTCTTTCAATGCAGGCCCGAATAGGGTCTTACCTTTGAAAGGGATGGTCAAAAGCTTAGATTTAGATGACACATCAGCTGACCAGGACTTAAGCCATAACGCTCTTCGCGCTAAAATGGCAAAACCTGAATTCTTTGCCGCTAACTTAGCAAGATGAAAAGCGGCGTCTGTAATAAAATAATTAAGGGCCTTAATTCTGTCCAAAATATCATCTAGTGGGGTCTCCATCTGAAGAGCCTCTTCTAGAGCCTCAAACCAAAAAGCAGCTGCAGTGGTTACCGGAACAATGCACGCTATAGGTTGAAGAAGAAAACCCTGATGAACAAAAAATTTCTTTAGGAGACCCTCTAACTTTTTATCCATAGGATCAATGAAAGCACAACTGTCTTCAATATGTATAATTGTACGCTTAGCCAGAGTAGAAATAGCTCCCTCCACCTTAGGGACCGTCTGCCATGAGTCCTTTATGGTGTCAGAAATGGGGAACATTTTCTTAAAAACAGGAGGGGGAGCCCTTTGAGAAATATACCAAAGTTATGTTATTACAAACTAAAAAATTTTATTTTATGTTTGCGTTGTTTATGACTACAAAATGAAAAAGAAAATCTACAAGCATTGCCGATTTTACAATTTTCAAAGAGACATTGAGACACTTGTTATCTAAAAAACAGTTTTCCTTATATTTTGTTGTACTTTCATAAAAATGTGAAATGTATGATCTGTAATGTCTTACTGCCTTGGATCAAATAAAGCTTGTTTAAAAAAAAAAAAAACAGGAGGGGGAGCGAACGGAATACCTGGTCTATCCAAATCCTTAGTAACAATGTCCGAAATCCTCTTAGGGACCGGAAAAACATCAGTGTAAACAGGAACCTCTAAATATTTGTCCATTTTACACAATTTCTCTGGAACGACAATAGTGTCACAATCATCCAGAGTAGCTAAAACCTCCCTGAGCAATAAACGGAGGTGCTCTAGCTTAAAATTAAATGCCGTCATATCTGAATCTGTCTGAGGGAACATCTTTCCTGAATCAGAAATCTCTCCCTCAGACAGCAAATCCCTCATCCCTACCTCAGAACATTGTGAGGGAATATCGGATACGACTACTAAAGCGTCAGAAGGCTCAGCATTTGTTCTTAACCCAGAGCTACTGCGCTTCCCTTGCAACCCTGGCAGTTTAGATAAAACCTCTGTGAGGGTAGTATTCATAACTGAAGCCATATCTTGCAAGGTGAAAGAATTAGACGCACTAGAAGTACTTGGTGTCGCTTGTGCGGGCGTAACTGGTTGTGACACTTGGGAAGAACTAGATGCCGAAACCTGATTTCCTTCCAAATTCTTATAAGTCAAAATATGCTGTTTGCAATTTATAGACATATCAGTACAATTGGGACACATTCTTAGAGGGGGTTCCACAATGGCTTCTAAATAAATTGAACAATGAGTTTCCTCAGTGTCAGACATGTTTAACAGGCTAGTAATGAAGCAAGCAAGCTTGGAAAAACATAATTTATGCTTACCTGATAAATTCCTTTCTTCTGTTGTGTGATCAGTCCACGGGTCATCATTACTTCTGGGATATTATCTGCTCCCCTACAGGAAGTGCAAGAGGATTCACCCAGCAGAGTTGCTATATAGCTCCTCCCCTCTACGTCACCTCCAGTCATTCGACCAAAGACCAACGAGAAAGGAGAAACCAAGGGTGTAGTGGTGACTGAATTATAATTTAAAAAATATGTACCTGCCTTAAAAAACAGGGCGGGCCGTGGACTGATCACACAACAGAAGAAAGGAATTTATCAGGTAAGCATAAATTATGTTTTCTTCTGTTATGTGTGATCAGTCCACGGGTCATCATTACTTCTGGGATACCAATACCAAAGCAAAAGTACACGGATGACGGGAGGGATAGGCAGGCTCATTATACAGAAGGAACCACTGCCTGAAGAACCTTTCTCCCAAAAATAGCCTCCGAAGAAGCAAAAGTGTCAAATTTGTAAAATTTGGAAAAAGTATGAAGCGAAGACCAAGTTGCAGCCTTGCAAATCTGTTCAACAGAGGCCTCATTCTTAAAGGCCCAAGTGGAAGCCACAGCTCTAGTGGAATGAGCTGTAATTCTTTCAGGAGGCTGCTGTCCAGCAGTCTCATAGGCTAAACGTATTATGCTACGAAGCCAAAAAGAGAGAGAGGTAGCAGAAGCTTTTTGACCTCTCCTCTGTCCAGAATAAACGACAAACAGAGAAGAAGTTTGGCGAAAATCTTTAGTTGCCTGCAAGTAGAACTTGAGGGCACGAACTACATCCAGATTGTGTAGAAGACGTTCCTTCTTTGAAGAAGGATTTGGACACAAGGATGGAACAACAATCTCTTGATTGATATTCCTGTTAGTGACTACCTTAGGTAAGAACCCAGGTTTAGTACGCAGAACTACCTTGTCTGAGTGAAAGATCAGATAAGGAGAGTCACAATGTAGGGCTGATAACTCAGAGACTCTTCGAGCCGAGGAAATAGCCATTAAAAATAGAACTTTCCAAGATAACAATTTTATATCAATGGAATGAAGGGGTTCAAACGGAACACCCTGTAAAACGTTAAGAACTAAGTTTAAACTCCATGGCGGAGCAACAGTTTTAAACACAGGCTTGATCCTAGCTAAAGCCTGACAAAAGGCCTGGATGTCTGAATTTTCTGACAGACGCCTGTGTAACAAGATGGACAGAGCTGAGATCTGTCCCTTTAATGAGCTAGCCGATAAACCCTTTTCTAAACCTTCTTGTAGAAAAGACAATATCCTAGGAATCCTAACCTTACTCCAGGAGTAATCTTTGGATTCACACCAGTATAGGTATTTACGCCATATTTTATGGTAAATCTTTCTGGTAACAGGCTTCCTAGCCTGTATCAGGGTATCAATAACCGACTCAGAAAAACCACGTTTTGATAAAATCAAGCGTTCAATTTCCAAGCAGTCAGCTTCAGAGAAGTTAGATTTTGATGTTTGAATGGACCCTGAATCAGAAGGTCCTGTCTTAGAGGTAGAGACCAAGGCGGACAGGATGACATGTCCACTAGATCTGCATACCAAGTCCTGCGCGGCCATGCAGGCGCTATTAGAATCACTGATGCTCTCTCCTGTTTGATTTTGGCAATCAATCGAGGAAGCAGCGGGAAGGGTGGAAACACATAAGCCATCCTGAAGTTCCAAGGTGCTGTCAAAGCATCTATCAGAACCGCTCCCGGATCCCTGGATCTGGATCCGTAGCGAGGAAGTTTGGCGTTCTGGCGAGACGCCATGAGATCTATCTCTGGTTTGCCCCAACGTTGAAGTATTTGGGCAAAGACTTCCGGATGAAGTTCCCACTCCCCCGGATGAAGAGTCTGGCGACTCAAGAAATCCGCCTCCCAGTTCTCCACTCCCGGGATGTGGATTGCTGACAGGTGGCAAGAGTGAGACTCTGCCCAGCGAATTATCTTTGATACTTCTATCATTGCTAGGGAGCTTATTGTCCCTCCTTGATGGTTGATGTAAGCTACAGTCGTGATGTTGTCCGACTGAAACCTGATGAACCCCCGAGTCTTTAACTGGGGCCAAGCTAGAAGGGCATTGAGAACTGCTCTCAATTCCAGAATGTTTATTGGCAGGAGACTTTCCTCCTGACTCCATTGTCCCTGAGCCTTCAGAGAATTCCAGACAGCGCCCCAACCTAGAAGGCTGGCGTCTGTTGTTACAATTGTCCAGTCCGGCCTGCTGAACGGCATCCCCCTGGACAGATGTGGCCGAGAAAGCCACCATAGAAGAGAGTTTCTGGTCTCTTGATCCAGATTCAGAGTGGGGGACAAATCTGAGTAATCCCCATTCCACTGACTCAGCATGCACAATTGCAGCGGTCTGAGATGTAGGCGTGCAAAGGGAACTATGTCCATTGCTGCTACCATTAAGCCGATCACCTCCATGCATTGAGCTACTGACGGGAGTTGAATGGAATGAAGGACACGGCATGCATTTAGAAGCTTTGTTAATCTGTCTTCTGTCAGATAAATCTTCATTTCTACAGAATCTATAAGAGTCCCCAAGAATGGAACTCTTGTGAGAGGAAAGAGAGAACTCTTCTTTTCGTTCACTTTCCATCCATGCGACCTTAGAAATGCCAGAACTAACTCTGTATGAGACTTGGCAGTTTGAAAGCTTGAAGCTTGTATCAGAATGTCGTCTAGGTACGGAGCTACCGAAATTCCTCGCGGTCTTAGTACCGCCAGAAGGGCACCCAGAACCTTTGTAAAGATTCTTGGAGCCGTAGCCAATCCGAATGGAAGGGCTACAAACTGGTAATGCCTGTTTAAGAAGGCAAACCTTAGATACCGGTAATGATCTTTGTGAATCGGTATGTGAAGGTAAGCATCCTTTAAATCCACTGTGGTCATGTACTGACCCTCTTGGATCATGGGTAAGATTGTCCGAATAGTTTCCATTTTGAACGATGGAACTCTTAGGAATTTGTTTAGGATCTTTAAATCCAAGATTGGCCTGAAAGTTCCCTCTTTTTTGGGAACCACAAACAGGTTTGAGTAAAACCCTTGTCCTTGTTCCGACCGCGGAACCGGATGGATCACTCCCATTAATAATAGATCTTGTACACAGCGTAGAAACGCGTCCTTCTTTATTTGGTTTGTTGACAACCTTGACAGATGAAATCTCCCTCTTGGGGGAGAGAATTTGAAGTCTAGAAGGTATCCCTGAGATATGATCTCTAGCGCCCAGGGATCCTGGACATCTCTTGCCCAAGCCTGGGCGAAGAGAGAGAGTCTGCCACCCACTAGATCCGGTCCCGGATCGGGGGCCCTCGGTTCATGCTGTCTTTGGTTTACTGGCCTGCTTGCCCTTGTTCCAGGACTGGTTAGGCTTCCAGCCTTGTCTGTAACGAGCAACAGCTCCTCCCTGTTTTGGTGCAGTGGAAGTTGGCGCTGCTCCTGCTTTGAAATTCCGAAAGGGACGAAAATTAGACTGTCTAGCCTTAGCTTTGGCTTTGTCTTGAGGTAGAGCGTGGCCCTTACCTCCTGTAATGTCAGCAATAATTTCTTTCAAACCGGGCCCAAATAGAGTTTGCCCCTTGAAAGGTATATTAAGTAATTTGGACTTAGAAGTTACATCAGCCGACCAGGATTTTAGCCACAGCGCCCTGCGTGCCTGAATGGCGAATCCTGAATTCTTAGCCGTAAGTTTGGTTAAATGTACTACGGCCTCCGAAATGAATGAATTAGCTAGTTTAAGGACTCTAAGCCTGTCCGTAATGTCGTCCAGCGTAGCTGAACTAAGGTTCTCTTCCAGAGACTCAATCCAAAATGCTGCCGCAGCCGTGATCGGCGCGATGCATGCAAGGGGTTGTAATATAAAACCTTGTTGAACAAACATTTTCTTAAGGTAACCCTCTAATTTTTTATCCATAGGATCTGAAAAAGCACAGCTATCCTCCACCGGGATAGTGGTACGCTTAGCTAAAGTAGAAACTGCTCCCTCCACCTTAGGGACCGTTTGCCATAAGTCCCGTGTGGTGGCGTCTATTGGAAACATCTTTCTAAATATTGGAGGGGGTGAGAACGGCACACCGGGTCTATCCCACTCCTTAGTAACAATTTCAGTTAATCTCTTAGGTATAGGAAAAACGTCAGTACTCGCCGGTACCGCAAAGTATTTATCCAACCTACACATTTTCTCTGGTATTGCAACAGCGTTACAATCGTTGAGAGCTGCTAAGACCTCCCCTAGTAATACACGGAGGTTTTCCAATTTAAATTTAAAATTTGAAATATCTGAATCCAATCTGTTTGGATCAGAACCGTCACCTACAGAATGAAGCTCTCCGTCCTCATGCTCTGCAAGCTGTGACGCAGTATCAGACATGGCCCTAGAATTATCAGCGCACTCTGTTCTCACCCCAGAGTGATCACGCTTGCCTCTTAGTTCTGGTAATTTAGCCAAAACTTCAGTCATAACAGTAGCCATATCTTGTAATGTTATCTGTAATGGCTGCCCAGATGTACTAGGCGCCATAATATCACGCACCTCCCGGGCGGGAGATGCAGGTACTGACACGTGAGGCGAGTTAGTCGGCATAACTCTCCCCTCGCTGTTTGGTGAAATTTGTTCAATTTGTACAGATTGGCTTTTATTTAAAGTAGCATCAATACAGTTAGTACATAAATTTCTATTGGGCTCCACCTTGGCATTGGAACAAATGACACAGGTATCTTCCTCTGAATCAGACATGTTTAACACACTAGCAATAAACATGCAACTCGGTTACAATTTTATTTAATAAAAACGTACTGTGCCTCAAGAAGCACTAAACGATTAAATGACAGTTGAAATAATGAACTGAAAAACAGTTATAGCATCACTCTTAACAAACAACACAACTTTTTAGCAAAGGTTTGTTCCCATTAGTAAAATAACACTAATTAAATTTTAAACATAAAAATTACAGAGCAACGTTTTAAATCACAGTCACTATATAAGTCTCACAGCTCTGCTGAGAGAATCTACCTCCCTTCAAAGAAGTTTGAAGACCCCTGAGTTCTGTTAGAGATGAACCGGATCATGCAGAAAAACTGACTGGAAATTTTTGATGCGTAGCAAAGAGCGCCAAAAACGGCCCCTCCCTCTCACACACAGCAGTGAGAGAGAAACGAAACTGTCATAATTAACACAAGCAAACTGCCAAGTGGAAAAATAATGCCCAAATACTTATTCACTCAGTACCTCATTAATGCAAACGATTCTACATTCCAGCAAAAACGTTTAACATGAAAAATACCTAATAAAAGGTTTAATGTACTTTTACAGAGTAATTCCGGTGTAATACCATCCCCAGAATACTAAAGTGTAAAGCATACATACATGTTCATTATAACGGTATGGCAGGATTTTTTCATCAATTCCATTCAGAAAATAAAAACTGCTACATACCTCAATGCAGATTCAACTGCCCGCTGTCCCCTGATCTGAAGTTTTTACCTCCCTCAGATGGCCGAGAAACAGCAATATGATCTTAACTACTCCGGTTAAAATCATAAGAAAAACTCTGGTAGATTCTTCTTCAAACTCTGCCAGAGAGGTAATAACACGCTCCGGTGCTATTGTAAAATAACAAACTTTTGATTGAAGTTCTAAAAACTAAGTATAATCACCATAGTCCTCTCACACCTCCTATCTAGTCTTTGGGTGCAAGAGAATGACTGGAGGTGACGTAGAGGGGAGGAGCTATATAGCAACTCTGCTGGGTGAATCCTCTTGCACTTCCTGTAGGGGAGCAGATAATATCCCAGAAGTAATGATGACCCGTGGACTGATCACACATAACAGAAGAAACACTTTATTTAATGAAAAAAACACAATTTGCAAAAACGGTACTGTACCTTTAAGAGAAAAAAAGGCATACACAAACTGCAAAACAGGTTAAAATTGCTTCAAAAATTCCGACTTTTTAACAGTGTACCCACTAAGCTTTAGAAGGATTGCACCACAAGTAAAAAAGCAATAGACCCCCAAATAAAAAAACCGGATTGATAATTGTCTAAAACCGGTTAAAACCCCCTAAAGCACCTTGCCACAGCTCTGCTGTGGCCCTACCTGCCCTTAGGAAGCGAAAATATGGGGTTTAAAGCTTCAATTAGTCCCTCAGAAGACTATCAGGACCTCAGGAGAAGTTGCTTGTTGCTTGTAAATGTAGGCCCCGCCCACCTCATTAGATGTTGCTGGGGCCTACACAAAACTAACACACCCTGCCTGAAAGCCATGTGGGTTATAAACAACCCCAAAGAACCCTCAAGCAAATGTCCCATAAAACAGAAAACGTTACTCCCAGACACAAAAACGTTTGTCCCAAATTCACATAACAAACTGAGTGCCCACAAAAAATTAACCCTTTATGCAAGCTAGTAAAAACCTCTGTTAACACTAGGATTACTGCTTACCCTTCCCCTTATGGGGACACTGTCAGCCTTTCTAAGTTAACACAGTCTCTGCAGAAAATATGACTGAACATACCTCATTGTTGTATAGCAAGAAACCGTTCCTCACACTGAAGTTTTCCTGTACTCCTCAGCTTCTGTGCGAACAGCAGTGGACCTTAGTTACAAATGCTAAGATCATCATCCTCCAGGCAGAAATCTTCATCTATGTCCTGCCTGAGAGTAAATAGTACAACACCGGTACCATTTAAAAATAACAAACACTTGATTGAAGATAAAATAAAACTAACAGTTTAACACCTCTTCTCTTTACCCTTCCTGCTTAAAGCCAGCAAAGAGAATGACTGGGGGGTGGAGTTAAGGGGGGAGCTATATAGACAGCTCTGCTGTGGTGCTCTCTTTGTTACTTCCTGTCAGGAAGGACAATATCCCACAAGTTAGGATAAATCCGTGGACTCGGTACATCTTGCAAAAGAAATTAGAATATTACATGCAATTAATAAAACAAGGATTGTACATATAACAATATAGGACCTCTGAAAAGTATAAGCATGCATACTGTATGTACTCAGTACTTGGTTTGGGCCCCTTTTGCAACAATTACTGCCTCAATGCGGCGTGGCATGGAAGCTATCAGCCTGTGGCACTGCTGAGGTGTTATGGAAGACCAGGATGCTTCAATAGCGGCCTTCAACTCTTCTGCATTGTTCGGTCTCAAGTCTCTCATCTTTCTCTTGGCAATGCCCCATAGATTCTCTATGGGGTTCAGGTCAGGCGAGTTTGCTGGCCAATCAAGCACAGTAATCCCACGGTCATTGAACCAGGTTTTGGTGCTTTTGGCAGTGTGGGCAGGTGCCAAGTCCTGCTGGAAAATGACGTCAGCATCCCCATAGAGCTCGTCTGCTGAAGAAAGCATGAAGTGCTCCAAAATCTTCTGGTAGACGGCTGTGTTAACCCTGGACTTAATGAAGCACAGTGGACCAACACCAGCAAATGACATGGCTCCCCAAATCAACACAGACTGTGGAAACTTCACACTGGACTTCAAGCATCTTGCAGTGTGTGCCTCTCCATTCTTCCTCCATACTCTGGGTCCTTGGTTTCCAAATGTGATGCAAAATGTGGTCTTATCAGAAAAGAGGACTTTGGACCACTGAGCAACAGACCAGGTCTGTTTTTCTTTAGTCCAGGTAAGACGCTTCTGACTTTGTTTGTTGTTCAGGAGTGGCTTGACAAGAGGAATACGACATTTGAAGCCCATGTCCAGGATCCGTCTGTGTGTGGTGGCTCTTGATGCACTGACTCCAGCCTCAGTCCACTCCTTGTGAATGTCCCCAACACTTTTGAATGGCCTTTTCCTGACAATCCTCTCCAGGCTGCGGTCATCTCTGCTGCTTGTGCACCCTTTTCTTCCACCCTTTTCCCTACCACATAACTTTCTATTAATGTGCTTTGATACAGCACTTTGGGAACATACAACTTCTTTTGCAATTACCTTTTTTAGGCTTTCCCTCCTTATGGAGGGTGTCAATGATGGTTTTCTGCACAACTGTCAGGTGTTATGGCTTAATTAGCTGAATAGAGTGGGACATTGAGCCTAGAATATTGCACCTTTTCACAATATTCTAATTTTCTGAGATTGTGGATTTGGGGTTTTCATGAGCTGTAAGCCATAATAATCACAATTATGGCAAATCACGGCTTGAATTATCTTGCTTTGCATGTAATTAGTCTATCTCATATATTAGTTTCACATTTTAAGTTGCATTAGTGAAATAAATGAACTTTTGCACAATATTCTAATTGTGTGTTGATCTGCACACACAATAAACTTCCAACTTCCGGGGTGCTCTGGGTAGGAAAAGTAAACAAATGAAATAAACAGGTCCCTCACTCTGCGCTGTGAAAACACAAACTTCTTTAATTGAACTGTGACGTTTCGAGGTAGTTAGCCCCTTCCTCAGACAGATGGAGGAAGGGGCTAACTACCCGAAACGTCACAGTTCAATTAAAGAAGTTTGTGTTTTCACAGCAGAGAGTGCAGGACCTGTTTATTTTATTTATATAAATATATATATATATATATATATATATATGAAAGTACAAACAAAAGCACCACCCAAAAAAGGATCAAAGTGCAGTATGCCGTATCTTAAAAAACACACTCTCTAATCATAGCCAAAAACACACTCACAAAGGCACGTCGTTTATAGCCGAGGTACACTATTAAAGCAGAGTCACAAAGAAATAATGGTACCGGTATCTGTGGATGTCCCTTCTTTCCAGTGACTTTCCCTGCTGATTATCTTGGAACTGCAGCTCTGGCTGGTAGGGAGAGGTAATCCTCGCCCAGTTTTTCCAGGCTTTCCCAAAATGCTTAACTGGATCTCGTGACAAGTATAAAAGTCACACTGCTAGATTACGAGTTGTGCGTTAAGTTAAAAAAACAGCGTTAACAGGTCCTAACACTGCTTTTTTATGCCCGCTTGCAGGTATAGGTGTCCCGCACACTTTGTTGGCCTTACCGCAAACCGACGTAAAGTTCATAAATCCTTTTTTCTATGGGACTTCCATAGCGCTTGTATTACGAGTCTGTCCTGGGAGGACAAAAAGTGAGCGGTACAGCCTCTACCGACAAGATCCGTAACGCATTCTAAAGTCAGTAGTTATGAGTTTTACACTACAACGCTGTAGCATAAAACTCATAACTAAAGTGCTAAAACGTACACTAACACCCATAAACTACCTATTAACCCCTAAACCGAGGCCCTCCCGCATCGCAAACGCTAAAATAAAATTATTAACCCCTAATCTGCCGCTCCGGACATCGCAGCCAAAAGAATAAAAATATTAACCCCTAAACCGCCGCACTCCCGCCTCGCAAAAACTAGTTAAATATTATTAAACCCTAATCTGCCGCCCCTAATATCGCCGCCACCTACATTATACTTATTAAACCCTAATCTTCCGCTCCGCACATTGCCGCCACCTACATTATATTTATTAACCCCTAATCTGATGCCCCCAACATCGCCGCCACCTACCTACACTTATTAACCCCTAATCTGCCGTCCCCAACGTCGCCGCAACTATTCTAAATTTATTAACCCTTTAAACCTAAGTCTAACCCTAACCCTAACACCCCCTAACTTAAATATAATTTAAATAAATCTAAATAAAATTACTATCATTAACTAAATTATTCCTTTTTAGAACTAAATACTTACCTATAAAATAAACCCTAAGCTAGTTACAATATAACTAATAGTTACATTGTAGCTAGCTTATGGTTTATTTTTATTTCACAGGCAAGTTTGTATTTATTTTAACTAGGTAGAATAGTTATTAAATAGTTATTAACTATTTAATAACTACCTAGCTAAAATAAATACAAATTTACCTGTAAAATAAAACCTAACCTAAGTTACAATAACACCTAACACTACACTACAATTAAATCAATTCCCTACATTAAATACAATTAAATAAATTAAATTAGCTAAATCACAAACAAACAAAACACTAAATTACAGAAAATAAAAAACAAACTACAGATCTTTAAACTAATTACACCTAATCTAATAGCCCTATAAAAATAAAAAAGCCCCCCCCCCCCAAATTATAAAAAAAAACCTAGCCTAAGCTAAACTACCAATAGCCCTTAAAAGGGCCTTTTGCGGGGCATTGCCCCAAAGAAATCAGCTCTTTCACCTGTCAAAAAAATACAAACACCCCCCCCAACAGTAAAACCCACCACCCACACAACCAACCCCATAAATAAAACCCTAACTAAAAAAACCTAAGCTCCCCATTGCCCTGAAAAAAGGGCATTTGGATGGGCATTGCCCTTAAAAGGGCATTTAGCTCTATTGCTGCCCAAAGCCCTAACCAAAAAATAAAACCCACCCAATACACCCTTAAAAAATCCTAACACTAACCCCCAAAGATTCACTTACCGGGAGAAGTTTTTATCCAAGCGGCAAGATGTCCTCAACAAAGCCGGCAGAAGTGGTCCTCTTTGACCCTTTAGGGAACTTGTCGATAATCCTTTCTCCAAACCTTCTTGGAGAAATGACAGAATTCTAGGAATGCTAACTCTACTCCAAGAGTAGCCCTTGTATTCACACCAATATAGATATTTACGCCATATCTTGTAGTAAATCTTTCTAGTCCCAGGTTTACGAGCCTAAATCATGGTCTCTATGACCGAATCTGAAAATCCCCGCTTGGATAAAATTAAGCGTTCAATCTCCAAGCAGTCAGCTTCAGAGAAACTAGATTTGGAGGAAGGAAGGGTCCTTGAAGTAGAAGGTCCTTCCTCAACGGAAGTCTCCAAGGTGGAAGAGATGACATGTCCACCAGGTCTGCATACCAAATCTGGCGAGGCCAAGCCAGAGCAATCAGGATTACTGATGCCCTCTCCTGCCTGATTTGAGCAATGACTCGAGGATGAAGAGCAAACAGAGGAAACAGTTATGCAAGACTGAAATTCCAAAGTACCGACAGAGCGTCTATCAGTACCGCCTGAGGGTTCCTTGACCTCGATCCGTACCTCAGAAGCTTGGCATTCTGCCGAGATGCCATGAAATCCAACTCTGGCTGACCCCATTTGAGAATCAGGCTGGAAAACACTTCCGGATGGAGTTACCACTCCCCCGGGTGAAAGGTCTGTCTGCTCAGGAAGCCGCTTCCCAGTTGTCCACCCCTGGGATGTGGATTGCCGACAGATAGCAATTGTGGGTTTCCGCCCACCGAATTATCTTGGCTACCTCTGTCATGGCTAAGGAACTCTGTGTTGATGATTGATGATTGATGTAAGCCACTGAAGTTATGTTGTCCAACTGGAACCTGATGAACCGGGCCGAGGCTAACTGGGGCCAGGCCAGGAGAGCATTGATGATTGCTCTCAGCTCCAGAATGTTTATGGGCAGAACAGACTCTGACTGAGTCCAAGTTCTCTGAGCCTTTGAAGAGCCCCAGACTGCTCCCCATCCTAGAAGGCTGGCGTCTGTTGTCACAATTACCCAGAAGGGTCTTGAAAGCAGGTTCCCTGGGAAAGATGATCCTGAGACAACCGCAAAAGAAGAGAATCCCTTGTCTCCTGCTCCAGCTGTATTCGTGGAGACAAATCCGCTTAATCTCCGTTCCATTGACTGAGCATGTTTAACTGCATGGGTCTGAGGTGGAAACGAGCGAACGGGATGATGTCCATTGCCGCCACCATCAGCCCGATTACCTCCATGCACTGAGCCATTGATAGCCGAAGAGCGGACTAAAGTGCTAGGCAAGAATCGAAAATCTTTGATTTCCTGACTTCTGTCAGAAAAATCTTCATTGATAGGGAATCTATTATGGTTCCCAAGAAAGTTACCCTTGTATTTGGAACTAAGGAGCTCTTTTCCAAATTTACCTTCCATCCGTGAGATTGCAGGAAAGATAACAACATTTCCGTGTGGGACCTTGCTTGTTGAAAGGATGGCGTCTGGACCAGGATGTCATCCAGATAAGGCGCCACTGCAATGCCCGTAATCGGAGCACCGCCAACAGGGATCCCAGAACCTTTGAGAAAATTCTGGGAGCTGTGGCAAGGCCGAAAGGAAGAGCCACGCATTGGAAGTGTTTGTCTAGAAATGCAAACCTTAGAAACTTGTGATGATCCCTGTGAATGGGAACATGCAGGTACGAAAAACATCTACCAAGGAAGGTACATCAAAATATTTGTTTAGCTTACTGGATTTCTTAGGATTAACTACGACCATAGTGTCGCTGTCGTCCAATGAAGCTAAAACCTCTTTGAGTAACAGACGGAGGTGTTCTAACTTAAACCTGAAAGATACAACTTTAGTATCAGCAAGAGGAATTACACTGTCAGAATCTGAAATTTCCCCATCAGATGCTACCGAAGTATCCTCCTCCTCAGGTTTCTGGGAGGGGGCATTCGAAATAGCAACAACTGCGTCAGAAACCTAGCTTACTGAATGTTTATTTTTCCTCTTACGCTTTCCCTGCAACATGGGAAAAGCAGACAACGCATCAGAAACTGCAGAAGACATAAGGGAAGCAATGTCTTGCAACGTAACTCCAGGAGGAGTTATAGAGGAAGCGCAGGGCACTGAATGTGTGGGCTGTAAAATTTGGGACGCTTGAGGTGAAAGCTGCGGCATCTATCGAACATTGTCATTAGACTCCTGAACAGCATCCGCCTTAGAAAATGTTGGCTCAGAAAAAAGTTTCTCTCTATAAGTTAAAGTTCTCTCAATACATGAGGAACAGAAAGGTATTGGTGGTTCGACACTGGCATAAAAATATAAAAAACAATTGACATTTTGCAAAGCCTCTTGGTCCATTTTGACTCAAAATGGATCAAGATAGCAAATAAAAAAAAGTAAATTTATGCTTACCTGATAAATTAATTTCTTCTATGGTACGACGAGTCCACGGATTCATCCTTTAATTGTGGGATATTATCCTCCTGCTAACAGGAAGTGGCAAAGAGCACCACAGCAGAGCTGTCTATATAGCTCCTCCCTTAGCTCCACCCCCCAGTCATTCGACCGAAGGCACAGGAAGAAAAAGGAGAAACTAAAATGTGCAGAGGTGACTGAAGTTTAAAATAAAAAAATATAATCTGTCTTAAAATGACAGGGCGGATCATAGAAGAAATTAATTTATCAGGTAAGCATAAATTTATTTTTCTTCTATAAGGTACGACGAGTCCACGGATTCATCAAAGAAGCAAAAGTATCAAATTTGTAAAATTTGGAAAAGGTATGAGGCGAAGACCAAGTCGCAGCCTTACAAATCTGTTCAACAGAAGCATCATTTTTAAAAGTCCATGTGGAAGCCACCGCTCTAGTAGAGTGAGCTGTAATCCTTTCAGGAGGCTGCTGTCCAGCAGTCTCGTATGCCAAACGGATGATGCTTTTCAGCCAAAAAGAAAGAGAGGTAGCCGTAGCTTTTTGACCTCTACGTTTTCCAGAATAGACAACAAACAAAGAAGATGTTTGACGGAAATCTTTGGTTGCTTGCAAGTAAAACTTCAAAGCACTAACCACGTCCAAGTTGTGCAACAGACGCTCCTTCTTAGAGGAAGGATTAGGACACAGAGAAGGAACAACAATTTCCTGATTGATATTCCTATTAGTAACAACCTTAGGAAGGAATCCAGGTTTGGTACGCAAAACCACCTTATCAGCATGGAAAAAACAAGATAAGGCGAGTCGCATTGCAATGCAGATAGTTCAGAAACTCTTCGAGCCGAAGAGATAGCAACTAAAAACAGAACTTTCCAAGATAGAAGCTTAATATCTATGGAATGCGTAGGTTCAAACGGAACCCCTTGAAGAACTAAATTCAAACTCCATGGCGGAGCAACAGGTTTAAACACAGGCTTGATTCTAACTAAAGCCTGACAGAACGACTGAACGTCTGGAACATCTGCCAGACGTTTGTGCAGTAGAATTGATAAAGCAGATATCTGTCCCTTTAAGGAACTCGCTGATAGCCCCTTCTCCAATCCTTCTTGGAGAAAGGACAAAATCCTAGGAATCCTGATCTTACTGAATAGCCTTTGGATTTGCACCAATAAAGATATTTACGCCATATCTTATGATAAATTTTCCTAGTGACAGGCTTTCGAGCCTGAATCAAGGTATCTATGACCGACTCAGAGAAACTCCGCTTGGATAAAATCAA
The DNA here is from genome assembly GCF_027579735.1 of Bombina bombina. NCBI lineage: Eukaryota > Metazoa > Chordata > Amphibia > Anura > Bombinatoridae > Bombina > Bombina bombina. The sequence continues at coordinate 73,234,269 of NC_069509.1, forward strand.
GCGTTCAATCTCCAAGCAGTCAGCCGCAGAGAAACTAGATTTGGATGCTGGAACGGACCTTGAACCAGAAGGTCCTGTCTCAGTGGCAGAGTCCATGGTAGAAGAGATGACATGTCCACCAGGTCTGCATACCAAGTCCTGCGTGGCCACGCAGGTGCTATCAAAATCACTTAGGCTCTCTCCTGTTTGATTCTGGCAATCAATCGAGGAAGAAGAGGAAATGGTGGAAACACATAAGCCAGGTTGAACGACCAGGGTACTGCTAGAGCATCTATCAGTACTGCCTGAGGATCCTTGGACCTGGACCCGTAACAAGGAAGTTTGGCGTTCTGACGAGACGCCATCAGATCCAATTCTGGTGTGCCCCATTGCTGAATCAATTGTGCAAACACCTCCAGATAGAGTTCCCACTCCCCCGGATGAAAAGTCTGACGACGAAAATCCGCTTCCCAGTTCTCCACTCCTGGGATATAGATTGCTGATAGATGGCAAGAATGTGTCTCTGCCCATCAAATTATTTTGGTAACCTCCATCATCGCTAGAGATCTTTGATCCCCCTGATGATTGCTACAGTCGTGATATTGTCCGACTGGATTCTTATGAATCTGGCCGAAGCCAACTGAGGCCATGCCTGAAGCGCGTTGAATATCGCTCTCAGCTCTAGAATATTTAATCGGGAGGAGAGCCTCCTCCTGAGTCCACAAACCCTGTGCTTTCAGGGAATTCCAGACTGCACCCCAGCCCAGTAGGCTGGCGTCCGTCGTCACTATGACCCATGCTGGCCTGCGGAAACACATTCCATGGGACAGATGATCCTGTGACAACCACCAAAGAAGAGAGTCTCTGGTCTCTTCTGAGGAGATAAATCTGCATAATCCCCATTCCACTGATTTAGCATGCACAGTTGCAGTGGTCTGAGATGCAAGCGAGCAAACGGAACTATGTCCATTGCCGCTACCATTAGACCGATTACCTCCATACACTGAGCCACTGACGGGCGAGGAATGGAATGAAGAGCTCGGCAGGTGGTTAAAATCTTTGATTTCCTGACCTCCGTCAAATTTTCATGTCCACCGAATCTATCAGAGTTCCCAGGAATGGAACTCTTGTGAGAGGGATAAGTGAACTCTTTTTTACGTTCACCTTCCACCCGTGAGATCTTAGAAAAGCCAACACGATGTCCGTGTGAGATCTGGCTAGTTGGTAAGTCGATGCCTGAATTAAGATATCGTCCAGATAAGGCGCCACTGCTATGCCCCGCGGCCTTAGAACCGCCAGAAGGGACCCTAGCACCCTTGTGAAAATTCTGGGAGCTGTGGCCAACCTGAAGCGAAGAGCCACAAACTGGTAATGCTTGTCCAGAAAGGCGAACCTGAGGAACTGATGATCTTTGTGGATAGGGACGTGTAGATACGCATACTTTAAGTCCACGGTGGTCATATATTGACCCTCCTGGATCAGTGGTAAAATAGTCCCCAACTTGAAGGATGGGACTCTGAGGAATTTGTTTAGGATCTTGAGATCTAAAATTGGTCTGAAGGTTCCCTCTTTTTTGGGAACCACAACCAGATTGGAGTAGAACCCCTGCCCCTGTTCTGTTTTCGGAACTGGGCAGATTACTCCCATGGTATATAGGTCTTCTACACAGCATAAGAACGCCTCTCTTTTTGTCTGGTTTACAGACAATTGAGAAAGATGGAATCTCCCCCTTGGAGGAGAATCTTTGAAATCTAGAAGGTACCCCTGGGTTACGATTTGTAAAGCCCAGGAGTCCTGAACGTCTCTTGCCCAAGCCTGAGCAAAGAGAGAAAGTCTGCCCCCTACTAGATCCGGTCCCGGATCGGGGGCTAGCCCTTCATGCTGTCTTGGTGGCAGCAGCTGGCTTTTTGGCCTGTTTACCTTTGTTCCAAGTCTGGTTAGGCCTCCAGACTGACTTGGATTGAGCAAAATTCCCCTCTTGCTTTGCAGCAGGGGAAGAGGTAGAGGGACCACCTTTGAAGTTTCGAAAGGAATGAAAATTATTTTGTTTGGTCCTCATCTTATTTGTCTTATCCTGAGGAAGGGCATGGCCTTTCTCTCCAGTGATGTCTGAAATTATCTCTTTCAGTTCAGGCCCGAATAGGGATGGCTAAAAGCTTAGATTTTGATGACACATCAGCAGACCCGGACTTAAGCCATAACGCTCTACGCGCTAAAATGGCAAAACCTGAAATCTTTGCCGCTGATATAGCCAGTTGAAAAGCGGCATCTGTAATGAAAGAATTAGCTAGCTTGAGAGCCCTAATTCTATCCAGAATATCATCTAATGGGGTCTCAACCTGTAGACTTTAGGAGACCCTCTAATTTTTTATCCATAGGATCTTTGAAAGCACAACTGTCCTCAATAGGTATAGCTGTACGCTTAGCCAGGGTAGAAATAGCTCCCTCCACCTTAGGGACCGTCTGCCACGAGTCCCGCATGGTGTCTGATATGGGAAACATTTTCTTAAAAGTAGGAGGGGGAGCGAACGGAATACCTGGTCTATCCCACTCCTTAGTAACAATGTCCGAAAACTAAATTTTAAACCGTAACTTTTTTACTTAATTTACTTTTTTATCTGCAGAAAAGTTAAACCAACTAAATAATCCCGCAGAACACCTCTACACCTCAGCAGACTTGCCTACCTGCCCTGTTGATACTGGCTCTCACTGTCAGAAACTGTCCCTTCCAGCAACAGATCCGGAACTCGGTAGAAGTAATGAAAGACCGGTCTCCGTTCCTAGAAACGCATGCCTCTCTTGAAAAGCATGTGTCACCGAAAATGAAGCTGTATACTCCTTCCCTCCGGACTAGGAAGTGAGGGAGAAGTGGCGCGCAACTCAATTGCCGCCTCCAATAGCTCCGCCCCTCGTGGGCGTCTTAAAGAAAGTAATCTCATGGGCGGCATATTGTTTCTAAAAAAAACACCGCCAGGAGCCAAGAAACCACCTAAACCCCAGAGCCAACTAACTAAGCCCCAGTGCCTGCATCCAGCTGTCTGCATATTGTCTCCTCTATAGGAGAATTTATGCCATTATAATAAAGAGCCCAAAATCTTTCTGAGACCTTTATGTATTGTCCCATCGTTGATAAATAAAGTGCCCAAATTTTTTCTGAGTCTTTTCCTTTCATTACCCCAGAAAAAAATCAAAGTCAGCACTTACCTCCTCAATCTGCCAGACAGCAAGGCAGCTCACCAGGTTTGAGAGGTCCTCTCCCTCACATGGGCCTGTAGAAAAAAGGATAAAGACTGAGTAATTTTACTCAGGCTTCAAGAGTTAGGGCAGCATCAGTATATGGGAGGCGCAGTGAGAATTATGTCCCACAAGTTCCCATTGCTCTAAAGCCACCACTGCTCTACTGAAGAGACTGATGTGGACTACAGCTACACCCTAGGTCAAAGCAGCACAATCTTGCACTACTTAAAAAATAATAAAATCTTGCTTGTAGAAACTTTTTCTAACACCTAACTTTACCACTTCCATTGCTCTAACATAGGCAAAGAGAATGACTGGGATGGGAGGGAAGGGAGGTGATATTTAACAGCTTTGCTGTGGTGCTCTTTGTCGCCTCCTGCTGGGCATAGCTATGTCTGATGACGGGGTAAAACCCGAAAACGTTTACTTGACACACTATTAAAGGTGAATAAATTTACTAAGTCTAGAGAGTGTGTTCCTATTTGTGTAACTTGTATGTGTTTTGAATTGCACTCCGGCAGCTGTATACATGAGTAAGTGTGTGCTGGCCTCTACATGGGATTATATATATTGAGATATATATATATATATATATATATATATATATATACACATACACACACACACACACACACACAGTATATATGTACTTGTGTTATCAAAGTAACTTTGTTCTGTTGATATCCTTTGATATACAGCATACCAAGGTAACAATGTTTAAATAATGCTATACACTGTTGAGCGCTAGAGTGCAGCAGGGTTTGAAATATATAACATTCTTGTTGTTGCAAACACTGCTACCATATAGTGCGCAAAACAAGTAACAAGGTTACCAAGAGAACAAAGTAAATTTAATTACAGAATTTGTGTTAAAATTTGCACCCCATAGAGTAATTTTTTAAATATTGATATGGAAATATATTGCCAAGGTAATAAATTATTAGCAACAATAACATTTTTTTAAATTAGATAAATTTGTGAGTGCCCTATTTCGTCTTCTCTGCACGGGGTTAATACTATACTGTACTCTCACATGTCTTAGGGGGAACAAAGCGCTCCAGATACGTATAAATCTTAATTGCTAAAAGAATTGAATTGTACATTTCCCCTCACCAGTAGGTAACAGTGACTAATTGTCACCCTATGGGCCATATGTAAACCTCCAAGGCTTTACATGTGACCCCTAATTCTTCCTAAGGAAAAAATAATGACCTATCTTTACCTCTAACACATCTGGTATAATTCTCTCACACACGTACACAGAGGATGCAGACTTTTATTTGCTTTGAAACTAATATAAGAGTAAAAAGTACATTAAGGTCCATTTTAACACTTGAGAGCTAGATATGGGTCCCTTTAAATAATAATGGTTGCCCATCTGTGCTTTATAGGGACATAATACTGACAAAAACAAACTAATATGATAGACCATTTATTACTGTTTGTGTGCTGTTTAAATGGTTTAACCAAAGTATGCCTGACACTCCCTATGTATAGGACGGAGACTTAACAGAAGCCATCAGGATCAGTATTTAAACTCAGAAACACACATGGTCCTGATTAGTCCAGGACTTGTCTTCTAAAGCAAAAGTGTTATGCAAACTGGGAAAACGAACTGTCACTCACGGAGCTGCAAGTAGAAGAACTGAAACCCACAGAAATTTAACAGAAGACTTGGCACTTACAGGATTATTTGGAGGAGATAGTGACAAAATGTCAACCTAGCAGAAGAGCTCATACTGCAGTTTGGCAGAATAGCTGGACACCGGAACACAGGTAGTCATTGCTCTGAATGGAACATCAAGGCAAAGAATAGAGAATTGTTTTCTTCTTTTATGGTGATATTTGGGCACCAACAGATGCAGAAACCTGGCAGTGATGAAGGAGACTCAGTTTAGTAACTTCTGGCGCTAACTACTTCAGTGACCATGGGGCCAATCTGCTTAGTCACCTTGCTCTTCCTTGGCTGTCAATCAAGCTTCAGTATAAGAGTATTTGCAGCAATCAGTGGCTAAGTGTGCTCTGAGATAACGCTACTTGACTTTTATGTCACTTTAAAACCGATGAGTTTGTAAACCAAGAAATCCATATGAATAACAACTGAGAAATATAATACAAATTATTCTGAAAGTAATAAAAGTATTCTCAGTAGGGCATGAAGTGCTTTATAACACAGTGAATAAAATAAACATAGAGAAGAGGATTTGTGAAGAAATAAAATGAGTTTTATACTAACTTTCATAATGTAGATCAAGACTGGATGTAAAAAAGATTATCCTTTAGCAGATGAAAGTGCCTTAGGGAAGCCAAGAAACAGAAAACACCTGGTGTGGTTAGCTTTGAATACAATAAATGTCAAAAAGTAAAATGATTCATTTTAATCATGCTTAAAAGGACATATAAAATGCATTAAATTAATAAAACGTAAAAACCTACAACTTCAATTGATCTGAAGAACATTTATTTTACAAAAATTGTATATGAAGAATCTCAATTAATAAAATGTCCTACAGAGATCTGATAATCAGAGCAGACTGTGGAATCCATAAACCACTTTTCCAGTAGATATTAAAATGGGCACAATATATACATATATGGTCCTAGTGCCCTTTCCTATTTGTGTTTCTGTAAATATGTATGTTTTGTGTGTATGTATGTATGAACATGTGTTTATCAGTGTATGTGTATAATGTGTGTGTGTGTGTGTGTGTATAATGTATGTATGTATGTATGAATATGTGTTTATCAGTGTGTGTGTGTGTGTGTGTGTATATAATGTGTGTGTATGTGTATAATGTGTGTCTATGTATGCATGCATGTGTGTTTGTGTGTGTGTGTGTGTGTGTGTGTGAATATGCGTTTATCAGTGTGTGTATAATGTGTGTGAGAGTGTGTGAATATGCGTTTATCAGTGTGTGTGTGTATAATGTGTGAGAGTGTGTGAATATGCGTTTATCAGTGTGTGTGTATAATGTGTGTGTGTGTGTGTGAGAGAGTGTGTGAATATGCATTGATCAGTGTGTATATGTGTGTGTGAATATGTGTTTATCAGTGTGTGTGTGTGTGTATAATAGGTATGTGTGTAAATATGTGTGTATGAGTATGTATGAATGAGTGTATAAGTGTGTATAAATATGTATATGTGTGTATGAGTATGTAAGTATGAATATATGTGTGTGTATAAATGTGCATGTGTGTGTATAAAATGTGTGTGTGAATATGTGTGTGTATGAATATATGTGTATGCGTGTGTGTATGTGTGTGTATCAATGTGTATGTGTGTAAATATGTGTGTGTATGTGTATATGAGTTTACTATCTGTATGTGGAAAATGGTTAGCAACTCCCAAAAGGATAGTTCTCTGCAATCTCCAATCCTTAAATAGAAATGTAATAGAAAAGAAGATGCGCTAAAAAATCCAAACCGTGTCTGTATGGTATAATATTTTACTAATAAGATTTATGTCAAAATTTAATTCATTTACTAATATATATATATATATATATATATATATATATATATATATATATATATATATTATATATATATATATGTCAGATAAAAATATCAACAACAAAATTCCACTGGTGGATACAATGTTAAACAAACATTTTTAAAAACAAGTTAAAGGGACACTAAACTAGGGCTGCAACGATTATTTTCATAATCAATTAATCGGCCGATTATTTTTTCGATTAATCGACTAATCGGATAAAAAGAGAATCAATAATAGTTTTCTATGTTTTAAATAAAATCCACATAATGAGTGCTACAAATATAAACTTCAGACGAAAACTTTACATTACCACAACTGTTTCTTCAATTTTTAAGCAGCAGAGCACAGTTTTATAATTAAACAAAACCACAAACTGTTTGAAAAGAGGTAGAACTAGGAAGAGTTAGGCTATCACTGTTAATAACATTCTGTTATTCACTCTTTCAGAAACTTTGCATTGAAATGCAAAAATCTCAACATGTCCACATGCTTCTGGCTAAGGCTGGTTCTCTGTTTGCAGCTATATTTCCTGCAGCAGAGAAAAGGCTGTTGAGGTGTATAAGTAGGGTTTTGCCAATTTCACCAAAGTGGGATATTTATCACCAATGCTAAGTGTTTTCTACCTTGGCAAGGGACCTCTCAATAAAGTAACCCTTGACTTCATTCTAACATAAAAATATCTTGAATATCTATATGCAATGGTAAATAACCAGCTATAAGGTTAGGGGAAATATCCAGGGCTGGATTGGCCTACCAGGATACCAGGAGATTTCCCGGTGGGCTGCAGCAGATGGGGCTGGAAAGCTACAATTTAAAGGGGTGATTAATGGATGCAGTTGGGTTGTAAGGTGCCTATATAACATCAATCTGGCTTTTTTTATTTAAAACAAAGTAATATAATTTAATTCTGAAGAAAATATTGGGGAAGGAGTGTCCCAGTATTTAATCCACTTTGAGAAAAATGGGGCATGTGCATTCTACCAACTCAACAAAAAATAGGGCTGGTCTTCATATTTTTCCAGGGCTGCTTTTTATTCCCAGTCCGGCCATGGAAATATCTAGTCCGCTCTAAAAATAACGAATATATACTTATAAAGGTTGAATCTGGTACATATTATCACAATTTATTAAAAATATAAAAAAACTAAATCAAAAGCACTAAGGACTGTATATCAATAACAGGACAAAGCCTTACACATTTATTTATACAGTACATATAATCAGCAATAGCAAGCAATACGCTAATAATTGTGCAAACAGATAATAGTGCAAATCAATTTAAATAACTCCCATCAAACTAGGGGCAAGGTGTAAACAACAAGCTTGGCACTATATCATGAAAAGCATAGTTCCAAATCACCAGATTTAATATAAACAATCCAAATGATGACTATTATATCTGGGTTGCACATAAGCCAGGGGCAGTTGTAAACGTATAATGTCCTGATAAGTGAAAAGTAGACGTCCTTTAGGCTAAGGACAAAACCATAAAACACAATACCATATGCAGGAGTTCATTTGAGTGAAGCAGCTGGTGTTGTGCACAGACCAACTAATTGCAAACCGACTAATCGATTATGAGATTCGTTGACAACTATTTTCATAATCGATTATTATCGATTATGACGATTAGTTGTTGCAGCTCTACACTAAACCAAAATGTTTTCTTTCATGGTTCAGATAGAGCATTCAATATTAAGCAACTTACTAATTTACTCCTATTATCAATTTTTCTTCGTTCTCTTGCTATCTTTAATTAAATAAGGCATCTAAGCTAAGGAGCCAGACAATTTTTGGTATAGGACGCTGGACAGCACTTGCTTATTGGTGCTGTCCAATCAGCAAGGACAATCCAGGTTGTGAACCAAAAATGGGCCAGCTTCTAAACTTACATTCCTTCATTTTTAAATAAAGATAGCAAAAGAATTAAGAAAAAATAATAATAGGAGTAAATTTGAAAGTTGCTTAAAATTGCATGTTCTATCTGAATCATGAAAGAAAAAAAATTGGATTCAGTGTCCCTTTAAGTATATAAAATGCAATGAAATCGATAATGCACACAGTCTCTAGCGTAAAAGCCCGTTAATAAGATTCCAGGATTATTTTGTAAACGTCACCTATTAAGGCAATAGGAATCCTTCAAAGTATAATAAAATAAGTAGAGTCTTGTTTGAAACTTGGTAGCTGTGGAGGTTATCTTAACCTGGAGAATGTCATTGCAAGGAACAGTGGTTGTATTATTTCAGTCGGTACCTTATATCGTTTAGTAGTGGGTCGCTTGGTATACTCCGCCACTTTACCTACTTTCTAGGATGTAGTAGCACTCGGTTTCAGTGCTTGTATCCTTTGGCGATCATCCCGCTGCCAACTGGCTACAGCTTGTGGAAATTACTTACATATACAACTGGTCACATGTGCTTAGGCCGCCAATCAGGTACTTGCTTTTTGGCGTTCTTTTTAAAAAACAAACTCACTTTGTCAATCAGTTCTCCTCCGGTTATAGAATATCCAGCAATTCAGTAAACAGAGCGCTCTGTTCACATAAGGCAATGGAATCTCATCTACGCGTTTCAGCCTGTCTTTGATAGTTTAGATTGTTTTTTTCTAAGACATACAATGCAAGCATTTGGCTTTACTCAAGAATTTACGGGAAAAATCTTCATCCTATATAATAACACACAGGCCAAAATCAGGCTAAATGACTCAACATCATCCCCGTTTACCATTTCCAATGAAACTAGACAGGGTTGCCCCCTTTCACCCTTATTGTTCGTCATGGCTATGGAGGTACTAGCCTCACATATTAGGAATAATACAGATATTCACGGCTTTAACATCGGCCCAACAACCTATAAAATAACATTATATGCAGATGACATCTTTCTAACACTAACGGAAGCTGAAAAATCGATACCTCCCTTAATTCAAACATTACAAGCATACGGGACCTTTTCCAACTTTAATATCCATATCTCAAAAGTTTTTAAGTGTCCACCAGACATTGCATGCACTGAAAGCTATCCAACAACAATTCAGCTTTCAAACACAGTCTAAAGCCATTAAATACCTAGGAGTTTATATCTCACCATACCTGGAAGAGATAATTTCCTTAAACTATAATACCCTAAAGTCCACCATTCATGACATGGTTTGTTCCTGGCATCTCAAACCCCTATCATGGCTTGGAAAAGTTAACGCAGTCAAAATGATCATTCTCCCTAAAATACTATCTCTTACAAACCTTACCCATACCTTTACCAGACCATATGATGTTCTACAAAAACAGCTAAATAGTTTTATATGGTCGCACAAACGACCCTGTATTGTCACTAATACCCAATTACCGCCCTAAAGAAATGGGAGGAGTCGGATCCCCCAATTTACTAAACTATAGATACGCCGTTTTCTTAACAAGAATTGTAGATTGGTGCAAACAAGCACCAAATAAAGAATGAATATTGCTGGAACACTCACTCTCTGGCAACCCTCATCTTGGTGGGAATTGCTGGATCCCATCAGTCCAACGATACCTCCAAAGTACAGTGTCTAGGATCACGACTGAAACCTTTAAAATATGGGACAAACTGGTTGGGAAACACCCCTCACTTTCTACTACGTGTTCACCTCTGACCCCGTTAAGAAGCAGTCCATTTTTATCATCATCATTATATGCCCTACCCCAGCCCCACTTAACCCCTTCTATACAATACTTAATACCACACCATCTCTTATACTAAGATAGTAAAATGAAATTCCAACCTGATATCTGCAACCTACTAGGACCAAAATTTAAAAACTGGTATGTTTATATGCAACTAACACACTATCTACTGACACATCCCTTTAAAAACCAATTAAAGCGTCCATTAACAAATTTTGAAACTCTGTGTTTTAACACTCAACCTCAAAAAGGAATTTTATCCTTATCATATAAACTATTGACAACTATTATTTACACTACCCTCCCAAAATTTGTGACTAAATGGGAATCTGAACTGGAGACACATCTGGCCCCAAACAAATGGAATACCATTTTTAAACAAATGACCAGGGCATTATCCTCAATCTCGGTGATGGAGATGAACACTAAACTATTATGTCGGTGGTATTACACACCTGCCAGATTACATCAATTGTTCCCTGCTACCTCTGCTGAGTGCTGGAGAGGTTTCCCAGAAGTTGCTACCTTCACACACATATGGTGGACATGCCCTATAGCCAGATCTTACTGGCTCTCTATCAAATCAGAGGTTGACAAGGCACTGAACATAACCTTTCCCTTTTCGCCATGGTCATTGCTTTTAATAAATTCCAAAAGATCAAATGTAAACTGATGTTGACACTTCTTACCATCATGATTAACTCGGCAAAAAAACTTATCCCATTAAATTGGAAAAAAGCAAATCTCCCATCTATCACACCATGGAAATCCTTAGTGACCCACTCTCTCAACCTAGAAAAATACCATTTTATCCATACTAAACGAATAGTGGAATACCACAATGTTCTTTTTCTCTGGGAAGAATATTTAAATAGTTGAGAGCATAACACCTTAACATGTATGAGTTTGGTATGATCTACTCTAAAACTAGCATAAACTGATGTTTTGTTTGGAGTATATGCTTGGTACTTGCAATCTGAACCAATTCTCAATTCTCACCTCGAGTTTGTGTCCTCATATTTACTTTGTTTGTTCATTTGTTTTTTATTTCATTGTCCTTTTATGCTTGATATTGTCTTTGAATTATCTCAATAAAGATAAAATTTGATAAAAAAAATAAAAAAGTAGATAATAACAAGAAAAACCTAAGACCACGTGTTAAAGAAGAATGGTATATTAATAAACAGAAGGACATAGTGAAACATTTACAGGAATTGAATAATAATATAATAGAAGGGAAATTAAAAAAAGTAAATATAGATGGAGACTATTCTAGAGAGGAGAACAAGGAACAGGAAGACAGAACTATAAGGGTGGAAGAGGAAGAACAAAAATCAAGAAAGGCGGTTAAGAAATTAAATTTCAATGAGAAAGAACATTTGAAGGTATTTAGAAAAAGAAATAATTAAAACGACAAAGAAACAGCTTTTACACCAACACAAAACAGAAGGGAAACCAAGTCTAATTCAGACTGCCAATATGAACTAAAGAAGGGAGTACATTGGCACACCAATAATAAAAATAATTATTGGGATTATGAAAGAAGGGAACATCTAAATAGTGATATGGGATATAATAGGCAAGAATATAGACACTTCAATTCAAGTACGGCAACTACAATCATGAATACAATAGTAATAGATGTTGGGGAACATACTCAAATCAAAGATATAATGGTGACAATTATAAGAACTCAAATTCAGGAAGGGGGTTATTATATTTAAGAATACAATCACAATAAAAAATTGGGGAATGTATTCAAACCAAATACATTACAATGACAATTATAAAAACCACAACACGAGACAAAACTACTAATATAAAAATGTAGAAAAAAATTGGTCAGTCCCAATTAGGAATAGATACGAACCATTAGAAGATAGAAGAGATACATAAATTAAAAAAGAAGAACCTTCTATAGAGGCAGGGACATCTGGGGATTTTTAGACCAAATTCAATATTCAAGGGGGGAAAAAGAAACAGAGAGGAACTAGAGAAGGAAAATCTAGGGAGGGCCCGAAGAGACTCAGGTAAAAAATTAGGGCATTTTTAACCTAAGCTCTATGGAATTAACTAACACACAAATTAAAGTCCTAAACAAAAACCTTTCCTTTGCCCCATCTAAGAAAATGAACACATTTAAAACCTTAAAGAGACACTGACCCCAAAATTTTTATTTCATGATTCAGATAGAGCATGCAACTTTAAACAACTTTCTAATTTACTTCTATTATCATTTTTTCTTCATTCTCTTGCTATCTTTATTTAAAAAAGAAGGCATCTAAGCTAAGGAGCCAGCAAATTGTTGGTTCAGACCCATGGACAGCACTTGTTTATTGGTGCTGTCCAATCAGCAAGGACAACCCTGGTTGATCACCAAAAATGGTCCGGCATCTAAACTTATATTCTTGCTTTTCAAATAAACATACCAAGAGAATGAAGAAAATTTGACAATAGGAGTAAACTAGAAAGTTGTTTAAAATTGCATGCTCTATCTGAATCACGAAAGAAAAAATTTGGGTTCAGTGTCCCTTTAATAAATGTGAACCAATATGTAAGAAAACTCACGTTAAAAAAATATTTTTTAAAACACCCAACAGAAGTCAAAAGAGTAAAAATAGAAGAAAAGAAAGAACAGAGATTCATACACACAGATTTAAAAGATAAATCAATTTTTTTCCAACACATGAAAAGGGAGATAACTTGAAATTATTTGAGAAGAGTTAAGAGATTTAGAAACAAAGAAGGATGAATATGTTACATTCAATTTAAACAAAGAAGAGAGCAAAGTCCTAAGGGATCTAAGAAGCAATAACAACATAGTAATTAAACATGTGGATAAGGGGGAGGGGTTGTGTTTATGGACACCACAGAATATCTAAATGAAGCAAATAGAATTTTAAATGATGTAAGTACATACATAAAATTAAGAGGTAATCCTATACAAATATACCAATCTAATCTAGGTAAAATGCTTTTGGAAGCAAGAGAAAAAGGTCTGATTAATCAAAAGGAATTTTTATTTTTAGATATTAGATACCCCAGAACTAAAATTCATAAAAATCTCACAAATCCACCCGGGCAGCCTATAATCTCAGGGATTAATTCCCTTACTTCTAACCTTTACAAATTTGTAGACACATTTCTTCAAAAAAATTTAACAGATTTAAAATCACATTTGAAAGATTCTACACACTTTTTAAAAGAACTACAGAAATTAAAATGGTGTGACCAATATATAATGGTGACATGCGATGTGTCGGCATTGTATACAAACATTGACCACACACTTGGTATTAAAGCTGTTAAATATTTCTTAGACAGGGATAAAGACTTATCGTTGGAGCAGAATAAATTTATTTTGGACTGTATTAATTTCATTCTTAGAAATAATTATTTCCACTTCAATGGCAATTTCTATTTACAGAGCAAAGGGACAGTTAGCGCCCAGTTATGTCAATTTATTCATGAGCTGGTTTGAGGAATCTCAAACGAATGACAGCCCCTGGAGCGTGAACTTGGTATCCTATAAAAGGTTCATTGATGACATTATTTTTTGTGGAAGGGAGATATAGAACTCCTTGAAATCTTCATTGAAGATCTGAATAACAATGATGTGGGTTTAACTTTTACAAGTGAAAATAGTAAAAAAAAACAATACATTTCCTCGATATCAAAATTAATATTATAATCAGATTACCACGAAAACTTTCTTTAAACCCATAGATGCAAACAACTACATCCATGTAGAAATCTGCCATTTAGACAAATGGGTACAAAACTTACCGAAAAGTAAATTTATCAGAATTAGAAAAAACTGTAGCAACATAGAAGACTATGATACACAATCATCTATTCTGAAACAAAGGTTCTTAGAAAGGGGATTCAAAGAAGAGGAAGAAGACCTAACAATAGAGGAAATTCGTAAAAAAAGAAAAAAAAGAAAATATTACATTCAGAGAAAAATCAGAATTTATGCTTACCTGATAAATTACTTTCTCCAACGGTGTGTCCGGTCCACGGCGTCATCCATTACTTGTGGGAAATATTCTCCCCCACAGGGAAAGGCAAGGAGAGCACACAGCAAGAGCTGTCCATATAGCTCCCCCTCTGGCTCCGCCCCCCAGTCATTCGACCAACGGTTAGGAGAAAAAGGAGAAACCATAGGGTGCCGTGGTGACTGTAGTGTATAAAGAAAAAAAAAATTTCAACCTGATTAGGAAACCAGGGCGGGCCGTGGACCGGACACACCGTTGGAGAAAGTAATTTATCAGGTAAGCATAAATTCTGTTTTCTCCAACATTGGTGTGTCCGGTCCACGGCGTCATCCATTACTTGTGGGAACCAATACCAAAGCTTTAGGACACGGATGAGGGGAGGGAGCAAATCAGGTTACCTAAATGGAAGGCACCACGGCTTGCAAAACCTTTCTCCCAAAAATAGCCTCCGAAGAAGCATAAGTATCAAATTTGTAGAATTTGGCAAAAGTGTGCAGAGAGGACCAAGTCGCTGCCTTACATATCTGATCAACAGAAGCCTCGTTCTTGTAGGCCCATGTGGAAGCCACAGCCCTAGTAGAGTGAGCTGTGATTCGGTCAGGAGGTTGCCATCCGGCAGTCTCATAAGCCAATCGAATAATGCTTTTCAGCCAGAAAGAGAGAGAGGTAGCAGTAGCTTTTTGACCTCTCCTCTTACCAGAGTAAACAACAAACAAAGATGAGGTTTGTCTAAAATCTTTTGTTGCTTCTAAGTAGAACTTTAAAGCACGAACAACATCTAAATTGTGTAATAAACGTTCCTTCTTTGAAACTGGATTCGGACACAGAGAAGGAACAACTATTTCCTGGTTAATATTCTTGTTGGAAACAACTTTTGGAAGAAAACCAGGCTTAGTACGCAAAACAACCTTATCTGAATGGAAAACCAGATAGGGTGGATTACATTGCAAAGCAGATAATTCAGAAACTCTTCTAGCAGAAGAAATAGCAACCAAAAACAGAAGTTTCCAAGATAATAACTTAATATCTATGGAATGTAAAGGTTCAAATGGAACCCCTTGAAGAACTGAAAGAACTAAATTTAGACTCCAAGGAGGAGTCATGGGTCTGAAAACAGGCTTGATTCTAACCAAAGCCTGAACAAAAGATTGTACATCTGGCACAGCTGCCAATCGTTTGTTTAACAAGACAGATAAAGCGGAAATCTGTCCTTTTAGAGAACTAGCTGACAACCCTTTATCCAAACCTTCTTGGAGAAAGGAGAGAATCTTTGGAATTTTAATCTTACTCCAGGAGAATCCCTTGGATTCACACCAGCAGATATATTTTTTCCATATTTTATGGTAAATCTTTCTAGTCACAGGTTTTCTGGCTTGGACCAGAGTATCTATCACAGAATTCGAGAACCCACGCTTTGATAAAATCAAGCGTTCAATTTCCAAGCAGTCAGCTGCAGAGAAACTAGATTTGGATGTTCGAATGGACCTTGTACTAGAAGGTCCTGTCTCAAAGGTAGCTTCCATGGTGGAGCCGATGACATATTCACCAGGTCTGCATACCAAGTCCTGCGTGGCCACGCAGGAGCTATCAGAATCACCGAGGCCTTCTCCTGTTTGATCCTGACTATGAGCCTGGGAAGGAGAGGAAACGGTGGAAACACATACGCTAGGTTGAACGACCAAGGCGCCATTAATGCATCCACTAGAGTCGCCTTGGGATCTCTGGATCTGGACCCGTAGCAAGGAATCTTGAAGTTCTGATGGGACGCCATTAGATCCATGTCTGGAATGCCCCATAATTGGGTTAACTGAGCAAAGACCTCCGGGTGGAGTTCCCACTCCCCCAGATGGAAAGTCTGACGACTCAAATAGTCCGCCTCCCAGTTGTCTACTCCTGGGATGTGAATAGCGGATAGATGGCAGGAGTGATTCTCTGCCCATTGGATGATCTTGGTTACTTCCTTCATCGCTAGGGAACTCTTTGTTCCCCCCTGATGATTGATGTACGCAACAGTCGTTATGTTGTCCGACTGAAATCTTATGAACCTGGCTTCCGCTAGCTGAGGCCAAGCCAGGAGCGCATTGAATATTGCTCTTAGTTCCAAAATGTTTATCGGGAGAAGCGACTCTTCCCGAGACCATAGGCCCTGAGCTTTCAGGGAGTCCCAGACCGCGCCCCACCCCAAGAGGCTGGCGTCGGTCGTGACGATGACCCACTCCGGTCTGCGGAAACTCATTCCCTGAGACAGGTGATCCTGGGTCAACCACCAGAGAAGTGAGTCCCTGGTTACCTGGTCTACTTGAATTTGGGGAGACAAGTCTGTATAGTCCCCATTCCACTGATTGAGCATGCACAGCTGTAATGGTCTTAGAGGAATTCGAGCAAAAGGAAACACGTCCATTGCTGCGACCATTAGTCCTATTACTTCCATGCACTGAGCTATGGAGGGTTGAGGAATAGAATGAAGAACTCGACAAGCGTTTAAAAGCTTTATCGTTCTGACTTCTGTCAGAACAAACTAATGTTTGTCCAGAAAGGCGAACCTCAGGAACTGATGATGAGTTTTGTGGATTGGGATATGCAGATACGCATCCTTTAGATCCACGGAAGTCAAATATTGACCCTGCTGGATTGTCGGCAAGATTGTCCGAATGGTTTCCATTTTGAAGGATGGAACTCTGAGGAACTTGTTTAATATCTTTAAATCCAGAATTGGCCTGAAAGTTCCCTCTTTTTTGGGAACCACAAGCCGGTTTGAGTAAAAACCTAGACCTTGTTCCCCGGAGGGGACTGGGTTTATCACTCCCATCTTTGATAGGTCTCTTACACAATGTAAGAATGCCTGTTTCTTTATCTGGTCTGAAGATAAGCGAGACAGGTGGAACCTTCCCCTTGGAGGAAGTCCCATGAACTCTAGCAGGTATCCCTTGGAGACTATCTCTAGTGCCCAGGGATCCGGAACATCTCTTGCCCAATTCTGAGCGAAGAGAGATATCGGGGGCTACCCCTTCATGCTGTCTTGGTAGCAGCAGCAGGTTTCTTGGTCTGTTTACCCTTGTTCCAGCCTTGCATGGGCTTCCAAGCGGGTTTGGGCTGGGCCGCGTTACCTTCTTGTCTAGCGGCAGTGGAGTTATTAGCCGGTCCGTTCCTGAAATTGCGAAAGGAACGAAAATTAGACTTGTTCTTAGCCTTAAAAGGCCTATCCTGTGGGAGGGCATGGCCCTTACCCCCAGTGATGTCTGAAATAATTTCCTTCAATTCCGGCCCAAAAAGGGTCTTACCCTTGAAAGGAATATTAAGTAACTTAGTCTTGGGCGACACATCTGCCGACCAGGATTTTAGCCAAAGCGCCCTCTGCGCTACTATAGCAAAACCTGAGTTTTTCGCCGCCAATTTCGTTATTTGAAAGGCGGCATCCAATATAAAGGAATTAGCTAATTTTAATTCTGTCCATGACTTCTTCATAGGAAGTCTCTTTCTGGAGCGACCTTTCTAGTTCCTCGAACCAAAAGGACGCCGCTGAAGTGACAGTAATAACACATGTAGCTGGTTGAAGGATGAACCCTTGCTGATCAAAAATCTTTTTAAGCAATCCTTCCAATTTTTTATCCATAGGATCTTTGAAAGCGCAGCTGTCCTCTATAGGAATAGTGGTGCGCTTCGCTAGTGTTGAAACAGCTCCCTCAACCTTCGGGACTGTCTGCCATGCGTCCCTTCTAGGGTCTACTATGGGAAACATTTTCTTAAATATAGGAGGTGGGGCAAAGGGTACACCTGGCTTCTCCCACTCCTTTTCCACTATGTTCGCTACCCTTTTGGGTATTGGAAAGGCGTCGTCGTGCACTGGGACCTCTAAAAATTTGTCCAATTTGCAC
Organism: Bombina bombina; assembly: GCF_027579735.1. Lineage (NCBI taxonomy): Eukaryota > Metazoa > Chordata > Amphibia > Anura > Bombinatoridae > Bombina > Bombina bombina. The sequence continues at coordinate 73,252,515 of NC_069509.1, forward strand.
AACTTCTCTGGTACTACCATAGAATCACAGTCATCCAGAGTAGCTAATACCTCCTTTAGCAAAGCGCGGAGATGTTCTAGCTTAAACTTAAATGCTACTATATCAGGTTCTGCCTGTTGAGAAATTTTTCCTGAGTCTGAAATTTCACCCTCAGACAGCCCTTCCCTCACAGCCAATTCTGATTGATGTGAGGGTAAAATAGATAAAGCATCGTCAGCGTCTGATTGTTCATCCCTTTTATCTGTATTTAAAACTGAACAATCACGCTTTCTCTGAAATGCTGGCAGTTTGGATAAAAGATTTGCTATAGAATTATCCACTACTGCTGTTAATTGTTGCATAGAAATAAGCACTGGCGCGCTAGGTGTCGCCTGCGCGGGCAAAGCTGGTGTAGACACAGAAGGAGAGGATGTAGAACTATCCCCCCTACCTTCATTAGATAAATCATCTTGGGCAACATTATGAAATGTAACAGAGCTGTCCTCATTTTGTTTGGACGCTATGGCACAATTATCACAAACACTCGAAGGGGGAACCACATTTGTCTCTACACACACAGAACATAGGTTATCTGATGGCACAGACATGTTAAACAGATTTAGGCAGGCAAACAATGCAATAAAAACGATTTTAAACAAAAACGTTACTGTCTCTTTAAATAATAAAATTACACACTTTATTTCTGAATGTTCAAAAAACTATGAAGGCAATATCCGATTTTTCTGAAATTTGGACCCCAGTGTCTTAATGCTTAGAAAGTATTGCACAGCAAATATGGAGACTCTAGCTCTTAAAACAAGCAAACGGAGCTAAATGTTGGATTTAACCGTTTTTATACACCACAATCCCAGCTACAGCATGCTGTAGCTTTTTACCTTCCTTAGGGGTCAACCATCCACAGAAATAAGCCTTCTGGAGTCACTTTATGAGCCACAGGACCCTCTCACATAAGACTGAATGCACTGCCTTAAAATCTACTGCGTAGCTGAAGTGCTAAAATGAGGCCTCCTTCCTCAGTACACTAGAGTGAAGGGGCCTTCCTGACTAGATTTAGGTGTCTAAAGCAAGCCAGATCAATAAAAAACATCCCCAAGTGTAAATGAGCTTATAAAACATTTCAATTGCCATCATATTGTAATAAAAACCAATCGATTTGGCCCCTAACAGTGTCTACCAGCATAAAAATCAAAAAGGGGAAGCCTGTTATCTTTTTTACTGAGGTGAAAGAAAAATGGCTTACCGTTTTCCCTGAGGGGAAAAATGACTGTCATGTAGCATTAGCCTGTGTTGTTAGAAGGAGACTAGTCATACCTGAAGCAGATGAGTCTGCAAACTGTTACCCCCAACTGAAGTTCTCTGGTTTCAACAGTCCTGCGAGGTAACAGTAATGGATTTTAGTTACTTTTGCTAAAATCATAGCCCTCTTAAACAGAAATCTTCATCACTTTTCTGTTGTAGAGTAAATAGTACAAGCCAGCACTATTTTAAAATAACAAACTCTTGATAGAAGAATAAAAAACTACAACTAACACCACAAACTCCTCACCATCCCCGTGGAGATGCTACTTGTTCAGAGCGGCAAGGAGAATGACTGGAGGGCGGAGCCAGAGGGCGGAGCTATATGGACAGCTCTTGCTGTGTGCTCTCCTTGCCTTTCCCTGTGGGGGAGAATATTTCCCACTAGTAATGGATGACGCCGTGGACCGGACACACCAATGTTGGAGAAAAATGAATCACAAGTTTAAGAATCCTAATAAGAATGATAAATTAACTATACCATTTGTCACAACCTATACCGAACAACATAGATCTATTAAAACGATCCGTAACAGATATTAGCATCTAATTGAAAAAGATAACATCTTGGGTGACCATGTGAAAAACCATCCTGAGATCATTTTTAAAAAAGCAAATAATCTAAAAAACACTTTGGCCCCTAGTGAATTTAAAAAACAAAATAACATTAAGGACAAGGACCTTATGGGAAATGGTATTAAAGATTTTTTCCCTTGCCACAAATGTGTGGCCTGTGAAATCAGTAGTAATATGAAGAAAGTTGTTTCCACAATAAATAAAAAGGAATTTGAAATACAAGACACAATACGCTGTTCAGATAAGGGTATTATATACTTGATTGAATGTCCGTGCCATAAGCAGTATTTGGGACAAACCCAACGAATTGTTAGAGATAGAATTAGGGAGCACCTAAGTAATATCAAGAATGGTTTTGAAGGGCACTTACTATCTAAGCACTTTAAAGAGGCTCATAATCAAAGTGCTAAGGGAATGAAATATTGGGGAATCCAAAAAGTAAGGAAAGATTGGAGGGGGGTTAACTATGAAAGGAAAATGTTGTATCAAGAGAATTCAGGGGTTATATAAACACATAGATAAATTAGTTTAAGATTTAAGATATTTTAAAATAAACAAACAATGATAATTGCGGATATATATAAAAAAACACTACATCTATATTTTTGTATTGTATATGCAATAACTGTAGGTGTGACAGTAACATTCTTTTTATAACCCCACTTTGAACCAATTGATATTGTTAAGGAGTTTTACTATGACTTAAAATTAAATCAAGCCAGTATTATAAAGGATTTTCTGGACTATGTATACAAACTTGAAGGAAGCTGTTAAATGCTAATGAAGCTGTTAATTAACATTACACCTGTAGAGAGGCAGTGCTTTCTCTGGAACCATCATAAGGAACACTATAAAAAGGCAATCTCTGAGCAGTGGATTCATATTGACAGGCGGAAATGCGTAGATGACAATCCATTGCCTTATGTGAACAGAGCGCTCTGTATACTGAATTGCAGGATGTTCTATAACCAGAGGAGAACGGTATGACAAAGTGTGTTTGTTTTTTAAAAAGAACGCCGAAAAGCAAGTACCTGATTGGCGGCCTAAGCACATGTGACCTGCCGTATATGGAAGTAATTTCCACAAGTTGTACCCAAGTTGGCAGTGGAGGGGATGATCGCCTAAGGATACAAGCGCTGAAACCGAGTGCTACTACATCTTAGAAAGTAGGTAAAGTAGCGGCGTATACCGGGCGACCCACTACTACACGATATAAGGTACCGACTGAAATAATACAAACACTGTCCCTTGCACCGACTTTCTCCAGGTTAAGATAACCTCCACAGCTTCATTGAAGTAATTACTACCAAGTTTCAAACAAGACTCTACTTATTTTATTATACTTTGAAGAATACCTATTGCCTTCATAGGCGACGTTTACAAAATAAATCTTATTAGCGGGCTTTTACGCTAGAGACTGTGTGCATTATTGATTTCATTGCATTTTATATACTTAACTTGTTTTTAATAACCGTTTTTTAACATTGTATCCACCGGTGGAATTTTGTTGTTGCTATTTTAATCTGACATATATTTTTAGTAAATGAATTACATTTTGACATAAATTTTATTAGTAAAACATTATACCATACAAACACGGTTGTGTGTATGAGTGTGTCTGTATGTGTGCAAATATGTGTATGTATATATGTGTTTGTAAGTATGTGTGTCCTCATATCCGTGGCACTAGGGTGGAGCAGCAGGGAGAAACATGTCCCTCTTTGGCTATTTCAAATGTTGTAAAGTATGAATGTGGCCCCTGCATAAGCTAACCTTTTCATGGCAGAGTTTGAAACAAAAGGTTATATTTTGTTTAAAGACACAAGTATAAGGTTGTTCAGATATCTGTTCCTGTTATAGAAAGGAGTAGAGCAAGAACTAAACTCATGGCGTGAGGATTTGAATGCGACTCACCCTACGGCTAAATTTAAGATGAATTACAGTACCACACAAATAGACTTTCTAGGCTTGAAAGTCTATAAACATGATAAACATAATAGCAAGTTGCTAAGAACTGACAAATTCCATGTTACATGTCACTAGTTGCCATCCTCTAGAGTTAAAGAGGTCTCTGCCCATGACGCAAATGAAAAGGGTCTTTAGAAATAACTTGGAAAAAGAAAGGAGCAACACAGAGTTGGAACAATTGGTCTTAAGCCCATGGGGTATCAGAAAAGGGCATTGAATAGCTGTAAAAGACAACTTTGTGGTTGTGATCAGGAAACACTACTTCAGACGCGGGAGACAGATCGTCAACTACATATGCACCAGACAAAGTTAATATACTATCGGTAGTGCATGAATATTGGCCTTTGCAACAATCTGATAATAGTTTACCATTGGTGTGATATATTACCCCCTACAATTGGCTTTAGGAGAGCAAAGTCTATTAGAGACCTGCTGGTAAAAACTGAACCCCAACAATGTTATCAGTTTTTATGGATAAAACTCAAAGCTGGGTGCTATATGTGCGGTGGGTTTACTACGTGGAAAGTCTGTGATTTACTGATGGTTGTCACAGGGAAATGGAAGGAAATTTGTCAGAACAAAATCTACTGCTCATTTGAATTCAGAGTGTCTTTTTATTCAGCAATTGTAGGCTATGCAAATCCACAAATGGTTGTGCGTGAAAATCCCACTAGATCATCAGTTTTTGAAATACTCAGACCAGCCTGTCTGGCACCAACAACCATGCCACATTCAAAGTCACTTAAATCCCCTTTCTTCCCGATTCTGATGCTCGGTTTGAACTTCAGCAAGTCGTTTTCACAACGTCTAGATGCCTAAATGCATTGAGTTGCTGCCATGTGAATGGCTGATTAGCAATTTGTGTTACCAAGCAATTGAACAGGTGTACTTAAAGAGACAGTCTAGGCCAAAATAAACTCTCATGAGTCAGATAGAGAATGTAATTTTAAACAATTTTCCAATTTACTTTTATCACCAATTTTGCTTTGTTCTCTTGGTATTCTTAGTTGAAAGCTTAACTTAGGAGGTTCATATGCTAATTTCTTAGACCTTGAAGGCCACCTCTTTTCAGAATGCATTTTAACAGTTTTTCACCACTAGAGGGTGTTAGTTCACGTATTTCATATAGATAACACTGTGCTCGTGCACGTGAAGTTATCTGGGAGCAGGCACTGATTGGCTAAACTGCAAGTCTGTCAAAAGAACTGAAATAAAGGGGCAGTTTGCAGAGGCTTAGATACAAGATAATCACAGAGGTTAAAAGTATATTATTATAACTGTGTTGGTTATGCAAAACTGGGAAATGGGTAATAAAGGGATTATCTATCTTTTAAAACAATAAAAATTCTGGTGTAGACTGTCCCTTTAATAAAGTGGCCAGTGAGTGTATATAAATCTGTGATTGGCTGATGGCTGTCTCATGATACAGCGAGCTGACAAATTGACCTAAATATTGAAATTTGTCAGAAAAAAAATCTACTGCTCTTGTAAAATTCAGAGTAGATTGCATTGTCTTTTTTATGATGTATTTGTTGATTATGCAAGTGTACTATATTTATTGGTTCTTTAAAATTACATGATACGTTTGAATCAGGCAAGTTTTATTTTGAGTTTCCAGTCCCTTTAACCTGTAAATTAGGCCTTTGTCTGATCAGGGAGTTGACGGTACCTTTTATCACTTGGGCGATGTATTTTTATGATACAAACCACTGCTCGCTGTCTGACCAGATGCACGGTTTTAAATGCTGGTGCACAGAGGATATCTAAATTAGAAAATTGTTTAAAATTACATGCTCTATCTGAATCATGAATGAAAAAATTTGGGTCTTTAAGGAGAGTTTTTTTCTTTCTTTTGTAACATAACAATATTTTTGGATCTTGCCCCTGGGTCCATTTAATGTTCATTTTCACCCATGCAAGAGTGTCCAGTGAATTCTTTGGTCACTCCATTTGATGCACACAAATGAAGGGTCATTGAGTAGAGCGTGTGCATAGAGATAAAGTAGGCTACACTGAGTTTGCCCTTATAGGTGCTTAATTCTTCTGAAACCTACTATAATTGTTTGGTGCATTTACTACTTCCCCTGGCCTGTGATTGTATGTACCATAGGAACTTTTAGGGAGCCACTCTTGACTAGGAGAATGATTTTGACAGCCACAACAGCATCCTAAACTTTTGCTAAACTGAGATTTAAACCCACCCAGTGCTTTAATCTACATTCTGGTAAGAGGCTAGTTCAACAAAAGGGATACTCCATCTATCTGATACCTTTCATGCACACTTAAAGGGACATAATACCCATATGCTAAATCACTTGAAAGTTATAAAGCATAACTGTAAAAAGCTGACAAGAAAATATCACCATCTCTATGTAAAAAAAGGAAGATATTTTACATCAAAATTTCTTCAGCGCACCAGAGAAAGTGCTCCAGTAAGTTATACTTCAGCTGCAAGTTGAAAAAAGAAAAAAAAACAATAGCCAATCAGCGGTGCTTAGGTCATGCTATGCTATACTGTGATCTCATGAGATTTCACTAACATCTCGTGAGATTTCATAGTAAACTTCCTTAAATTGAATAGGCAAATAACATGTTTGTGCCTGCACATGCCAAATGTACACTCCCTAGTATCTCTTTACAATAGGGTGTGAATACTTAGGAAATATTGAGGTAAATATCTTCCTTTTTTACATAGAGATGTTCAGGTGATATTTTCTAGTCAGCTTGTTACAGTTATGCTGCATCGATTTTAAGTGCTTCAACATTTGGGTATCATGTCCCTTTAAATATACATTTGACATTATTGCTGATACCTTGCATGTTGTATTTTATGAACTAGTCTCATGCAACTATTTATTTTAATTTTTTTAAATTGGACTGATATTTGTGCTGGATCTATATTGGCAACATGTTGCATTAGAACTTATTTTTTTTGTGTGACTCATATTTTTGCTGTTATGTTAAAATATAACTTCCATTAGCAAATGTACCTTGTTCTTTTTGTACCCTTTGTTGAAAAGCATATATACATATTCTACATTACTGGGAGCTAGCTGGTTATTGGTGGCTACAGTGAAACAATTAAATCCCCTAACATATTACAGCATTTTCTTTTTGCTCTCGTCCCTTTAAGCACAACTGATAAGGTTGGACACGTTATTTTGCTCTCAGCCTCATGGGAACAATAATGCTCCATCAGTTATTGCAAGATGTTGGTTAAAATATGTAACCAAAACATTTTATTGGATCCAATGTATGTATAGCATGCCCTATACTTTTAACGCCAAACACAAGAGGGAGTCGTGCACTATATGCGCACATATTAGCAGTCATAGGTTAAGTTTTGAGCTGCCATGCTATCCGTAATACTACTTTCTTTTTTTAGTGCTTTGAAAACCAGGTATTAAGTGGTATTGCTTGCTATTGTGGATTCAAAAACAGTAAAGGTGTAAAACAAAGAATTTAAAGGGACATGAAATGTTCCTTTCATGATTCAGATAGAGCATGTATATATGCATTAAAGGGACAGTCTAGTCAGAAACATGAATTATGCTTACCTGATCATTTTCTTTTCTTCCGTGGGAAAGAGTCCACAGCCGCATTCATTACATATGGGAAAATAGAACCTGGCCAACAGGTGGAGGCAAAGACCCACCAGCCATAAATACTCCTCCCACTTCCCCTATCCCAAAGTCATTCAGCCGAGGAACAAGGAACAGTGGAAGAAGCATCAAGGTGAAAGGATGACAGAAGATAAACAACAACGCCTCAAAAAAACGTGCGGGGGGCCTGTGGACTCTTTCCCACAGAAGAAAAGAAAATTATCAGGTAACAATAATTTATGTTTTTTTTTCCTAATGGGAAAGAGTCCACAGCCGCATTCATTTTTTATGGGAAATTGATACCCAAGCCAAAGAGGACACAGAATGCCAAATGGGAGGGTAAGAGGCGGACCAATAAAGGCACCAACCTAAAAACAGATTCCCAAGAAAACAAAAATCCCAGTTTGTCCGAAACAGGGATCAACAAACATTTTGGAAAACAAAAAGCGGTCCCAGAACCACAAATCTACCAACAATCCAAAAAACCTAGATAGAACCATGAGTGGGCCCAACCAAGAGCACCCACCTCAAGGACAGCATCTGTCAGGGGCAACAACCCCGCCGCAGCCCTACAACCAAGCGAGGGACCCCGACTAAAAATTCCCAGAGGGAAGATACAAGAACAACGTCCAGGGTGACAAGGAAACAACCTAGAACCACTCAGTAGGCTACACCAGAAGACTATATGAAAAGTCAGGAAAGGATCAGAAGAGAAACAAACGATCTCAATGACCAGCAAATGCAAAAACAGTGTGGACACGCGTCACCATATAAACTAGGACGTGAAGGAAAAACCCCCACCCCAGTGAGCAGAGAAAACAGACCAAGTCCCACACCACAGACCACAAGAGACTGAGGACGCCTCACAAGCAAGGAAAAATTTCCGTAGCCGGAGAAAAACTCAGGAGAAAGACAGGAAAAAGATGACAAACTAATGGCGCGAAATAAGCAGAGCACCCATCCGAAAATGGATACAAAACAGCCCGCTCCTGCGCAACTGAAACTGCGCAAATCCACACTACACCACTATAGACCGCTAAGCAGCGGGACATCCTTCCTGAATCAGCCTTTCTGAACAAAGGGAACCCAAGGATCCAACTCCCCCAGAGGGTTCAGAAAAAACACCTCACAAGGGACCCTAAAGTGCATGCTAGCGTTAAAGGAGCAACCGTCGTCCTGGAGACAACGGCAACCTTCTGCAAGCTGGGTAGCAAAGCTAACCGTAGGCCAAAATAGTTGACCAACCGAACCCCACCCCTACACAAGAGGAAGTGAAGGACCACCAGGCACACTTGAGCAAAGCGACCAGACCACGGGAAAGAACCCCAGAGACTGAGGACACAATCCCACAGACATCAGATATAAAATAACAAGTAATCGCAGCTGAGTACAAACTCCAGAACTGCAGCTTGCTAGACGGACAAGCTAACCACTAGGTTACCTAGGCTTGCCAGCAGACAAAGTAAAATAACTGCAGCTGTTTCCCAACCTCAGATCTTCCGCTACTAGGCAGCGAAGCTAATCCAAGAGAGACAAGAGTCCCTTAGAAAAACGCGAGATAGGGAGCACGTGTCCCCCGGACACCAAACCAATCTACAAATGATTGTACAGGCACAGAACACCCAAAGTGTTGAGTGACCAGCGCAAATCCTAGGACAGAAAGGAATACAGACCTCCCAGAACCCCACAAAAAGGGTCAAGACTGAGAGCAACCACTCGAGCTCCCTTAACACAAGTGGCAATGCGACCAACAAGCTCAACCCATGCGCCGTGACAAAGTCTGGAGAAGGCAGAGACAAAGGGGGAAAAAGAGGTCAAACCGAGCTAGAGCTAGTCTTAGACACGAAAGAGGAATAGGAAATGGGAACCCCTTAACAAAAAGGTTCAGAGTCCATCCTCCCCAAAGGTATCAAACCGAAAATACCCCAGACTCCCTAAAAGGGAGACAATAGAACCCATTCTGACCTAACCCCAAAACCCAGGGGTATAACAGGGACATACGGATAGGATAAAGGGCTAGACTGCCAAAAACCTAGACTCTCCCCCGAGATCCACAACGGAATCATAAGGAGGAAACCAGACTTCCATAAGTCAGCGCCCAAGGCAACATGCCCCAAGCCGGACCCGCTGGCAGACTATCTCAACGAGGACAAGCACCTTGAATCAAAATCCAAGAAGGACACAAGAGATACTGCAAAAAACACCTGCAGCACGAGTCCGATAGGGAAAAAAACCCTAATCAGTAGCCCGAGGCACAGGACTCCAAAAACAGAGCCTGCCGCGGGCCCAAACCCCCAAGGGGCGATAAAGACAACCAGGACACCAGTGACAACAACGTAGAAGTCAATCCAAAATCCCATCAGAGCCTAAAAAGCTCCCAGGGGGGGAAGTAAAAGACATTGGCCACCTCCACATGACAGCCTAAACTACAGATGGCAAAGACCCTAGGAGAACCATCACAGTAGCTCAAAAGGGCTTAACCGCTCCACGTGGTAAGAACCACACCCCTCGGATCAGGGATGCGAAAGGACATGATGGGATACCACCGGTCCCGACGTCGGGTGCGGACTGACATGGCCCAGCCCAAGCGTTTCCGACATCCAGACCCGAAGGTCCAGAAGAATAGCATGTTTTCTTTTGTTGTTTTTTTGTATAAAAACAAATAACTGAACAACAGAATCAGCAGGTCCCGCCGGATCAGCCAGGCGCAACATGTGTCACTAACAAGTAACAGGTCACATACAAAACTCCGGAAGAAATCCGGAAACAACTTCCATAGACGAACTTAAATCAAGCAATCCCAGAATTCCCATAGGGAACACAGAAGAAAAAAAATCCGAACCGTATAAAAGAAAAACAAGGGCACCCGCAGGCATCCGCCCAGAAGGAACTATGTCTCCGCAGGACCTGCCAAACGGAAACCATAACCTCCAGAACAAAAGGACTGGGAAAGCTCACAGTAGACCGACCAGGGAGAGACACATCCCCAATAGCCTATCTCAAAAAAACCTTGGGAGAACTGAGAAAAGTCCTCAGACCATAAAGGAAAGGATCCCCCAATAAGTCAAAAGTCGTCTTAATAGGACACGCAGCCGCACAATCCTATAACGTAAAGAACAACAAGGGGGAACAAACACCCCCGGGGGGAATAGTATAGTGCCGTTCACGGTCTGAACACCCGGAATAGGCTGGCAGGCACATAACTGCAAGAAAACTTCAGGGTCCTGCAAACGAATCAATGCCATTAAAATATTAAATCACAAATGTCCCGCCCTCTCCAGGGGAAACAATCCACCATGCGCGGAGGGGACATTAACATCGGGGACCTCAAAAGTAAAAGGAGTAGGCGATTAGGAAGGCGCCTCCTGAGGAGCAGAGCCCCCAGAGGCTGATGGCTCGGAAGGCCCAGGATCCCCCGAGCCCGAGGGACCCGGCAAACTATCAAGGTGCGAGAGACAAGATTGGAAGACTTGAGATAACAGGACCAAATTACGGTCCTCATCCGAGGACGACTCAGAAGTACAATCCTCACCCGAGGACGACTCAGGATCTGATATAAAAATAGTCCCGGCATTGGAATCCTCCATGGCTTAAGACTGCACAAGATAAACAGGGATTAGAGAAAAAAACAAAACAACTGGCACCTGACACCCACAATGGCTGGGGGCACTCACCACCTCCTCTATGACCAGACCTCAGCGGAGCAGACTCTTTCCGCGGTCACCACTCAGTTAGGAATGCGGAAGGGGAAGAAGCCCCACCCAAGCATAAAAACGCACCCGGTCACCAGATGCCCCGTGAATCCCAAAAAGTGCGCCACTAAATGGCGGCAAAACTAGGCCCACAGAAAAGGTTAAGCAAGTCTGAACAAAATAGGCATAACCCGAAAGTATAGTTCTAGGCTGTGTAAACCACAACCGAAAGAACAAGCCAATATGTGCCACCTAGGCATATGTCTCGACCGCAGAGCCCCTATGCACACACACAAGCAGGTTGAATCACATAAGAAACATGATAAAAAAAAACTACCCCGTTCACTAATCCACCCTAAGGTGGAATTATCCCATGATTCCCAGATCGGAGCAGAAGATGCCTCAGCGAGGCCCATACTTAACTGTCATAATAATCACATTACAGATAATGGAATAAAATGAAACGATCTTACCGGAATCTACGCCGTGGAACAGGAACATGGCCCTTCAAGTGTGACTAATAGTAGCATCGCCTCCATCATGGACTTGAGAGAAGACAGCATGTAGCGAAACGAAGTTCGGCAATGCCAAGTGCTGAAACGGAGCTGTGAATACGAGTCAGGATGGTGTCGCAGGGGAAGCTCCCACTGCATCTCCGGACTCTCACTTTCACCCAGGCCCTCCACTAGAGACTGACAGGACTACTTAAAACTCTCGTCCCATGTCGAAGGGTAGCACCCTCCATAAGAGACATATGAAAAAATAATTTTAAAAGAAAACTTCTGACACATCTCTGCCAACCTCCTGGGATGAAAGGCAAAGAATGACTGAGGTATGAGGGAAGTGGGAGGAGTATGTATGCCTTTGGCTGGTGGGTCTTTGCCTCATCCTGGTGGCCAGGTTCTATTTTCCCATAAGTAATGAGTGCGGCTCTGGATTCTTTTCCATTAGGAAGAAAATTAAACTTTCATGATTCAGATAGGGTATGTAATTTTAAACAACTTTCCAATTTCCTTTTTAATCAAAATTGCCTTATTCTCTTGGTATTCTTAGTTAAAGGCTAAACCTAGGTAAGCTCATATGCTAATGTGTAAGCCCTTGGAGGCCAACTCTTATCTGAATGCATTTTGACAGTTTTTCACAGCTAGAGGGAGCTAGTTCATGTGTGCCATATAGATAATATAGTGCTCATGCCCGTTGAGTTATTAGGAGTCAGAACTGATTGGCTAAAATGCCAGTCTGTCAAAAGAACTGAAATAAGGAAGCAGGCTGCAAAGGCTTAAATACAAGGTAATCACAGAGGTAAAAAGTATATTAATATAAATGTGTTGGTTACGCAAAACTGGGGAATGGGTAATAAAGGGATTATCTATGTTTTTAAACAATAACAATTCTAGAGTAGACTTTCCCTTTAAGACATGTTCACACTCAGCTAGCATGTTTATTTATTGCAAGACTGCAGAAAACCTTGTAATTACACAGTGTTTTATGTTACTTTGTACCACTAACACACAGATTTGTGATTTCATCCCTCAACTGCCAGTAACACTGATATTAATCCTTATACAACCATAGTAACCTAGTAGATGAGGTTAAAAGAAGGCAAAGCAGGGGTCCATCAAGTTCAACCTATTCAGAGACTACATGATTTACACTAAAGAAGCTGACAATTAAACTTACATTAAACAATTTGAAAAGTGACCCAATTGTTTTCTCAAATATACTCTTGAATATAATCCTTTATAATTCTCTCCAGTATCTTCCCCACTACATATGTTAGGCTTACTGGTCTACAGCTTCCTGGATCAGCCCTGCTTCCCTTTTTAAAAAGTGGCACCACATGAGCTTTATGCCAGTCCTGGGGTACTATGCCTGAGGATAATGAGTGCTAGGTTCCCTTAGAACCCTTGGGTGTATTCATTCTGGAGCTTTATTTACCTTAATATTATCCAATTTTTCCTGATGTCATCTAGAGATAACCCACTTATGTGCTAGAAACATACACAAATCAATGACTGTACCCAATAAAGGCTAGGATTGACTACTGAAACAAATAAAAGGGACTTTAATTCATTAAGTATAACATACTTCATTCAGAAAGCTCCTTTATTTGTTTCAAGCAATCACCACTCTGAGCTGCTAAGGCAGCCCAAGACAGATCACTGTTTGGCTAAGAAGTGACGTTTCCACCTCTTTGGAAATAGTGCCCGGGAAATTCGTCTCTTAAGGGCGCCAAGCCGGATTTACCGCACGGCTATTGGCTAAGAGGTGAAACCGTCACCCCTAAAGCTAAACAGCGTTCTGCCAAGGGCTGCCTTAGCAGCTCAGAGCGGCGATCGCTTGAAACAAATAAAAGAGCTTTCTGCATGAAGTATGTCATACTTAATTAATGAAAGTCCCCTTTATTTGTTTCAATAGTCAATCCTAGCGTTTCACAAACGCTAGGGTTGACTTTCACTTTAAGTGCAAATAACCTATATAAAGCAATTATTTAAACTCTTAAACAGTAACACACACAGATCAGTGATTTACCGCCTCAGTTGCCAGTGAGATACACTCAGCAATGCCTTAGGTCCTTTATGCCAATAACACACTTATTTTAGCAACTTCAGCCCCCTTAGCTGCCAGTAACAAAGAGCATGTTATCCTAACATCGGTGGTTGTACCACCTTGGCCAACAGAATCACACATACAGCAATGATTTCATCCAAACCCTAAATTATAATAAGAAATGCTTTTTAGTTGAGGGGGCTAATACATTTTGAAAATAATGTAAAAGTAGAATGTATCCTAATTTCAATCATCAAACAAAATCAGGATTATTTATGTATTTGTTCTGTATAAGGTTCTGTAGCAGGAACACCTCCCTTGGAATATCACCACGTACTACATATTATCTGTCTCTGCACAGTAGACATGGATACGAACATTTCCAGGAGCACATTTTCAATCATGTTGACACGCTGCAAATTAATATGATTTTCAATATTTGAATGCTGGACTAAAAGTGATTCCTTCAACTACTTTAAATAAAGCAGCAGAGGATGCTTAATTATTTATGATACATTATTTCTCTCATTTAGATAAAGTCCCCTGGCTCTCTTTCGTTATGAATTTCTTAATTCATTACAATATTAAAGTGCATGTAAAGTCAACCAAACATCTCAACATCAAAGTATATAATGGCACAAATAAACCCTAGTTTCATTCATCATATTTTCGCAATATGTAAATTAAAGTTAATATATCTAATTTTACTAACAATTATTTCCGGTGATTCCTCCGCCTGCATTTTTGGTCCCACTCTTCGTTGTTGATTGACACTTCTCTGTCTGCTTGTTATTTTCTTCCCCGGGGCGTCAGGATAGTTGTTCGTCACGTCACTTTGTTTAAAAGCGCATGCATGAGCTACCCGATGACGTTGCATACTCCATGCTATCCGATGACGTCGCAAACGCATGCGCAATGTGAACTGAGGAGCAGTGCTTTACCCAGTTTCGGTCGCTATACGCATGCGCGTTTTCTACAGAATTGTTGTATCGCATGCGCAAATGTCGGCCCTGCTCGTGAACGAGCTTCAAACAAACGTCACGCAGTAGGCGTGAAATAGTATAATGAGGGATAGGATATCGGGCAGCAAACCAGGAAGAAGACGGTTGGGAGGAGTTGAGTGCTTCCAATGTAGATAAGTAAAACATTGAATAAAATTATATTGCTATGTTTTATTTTATTTATATTAATGTGGTTTAAGTATTAACAACATTGTGAGGAAGTAGGTTTAATCTGAACTACAAAAATTGGAATAATGGAATAAAATGAAACGATCTTACCGGAATCTACGCCGTGGAACAGGAACATGGCCCTTCAAGTGTGACTAATAGTAGCATCGCCTCCATCATGGACTTGAGAGAAGACAGCATGTAGCGAAACGAAGTTCGGCAATGCCAAGTGCTGAAACGGAGCTGTGAATACGAGTCAGGATGGTGTCGCAGGGGAAGCTCCCACTGCATCTCCGGACTCTCACTTTCACCCAGGCCCTCCACTAGAGACTGACAGGACTACTTAAAACTCTCGTCCCATGTCGAAGGGTAGCACCCTCCATAAGAGACATATGAAAAAATCATTTTAAAAGAAAACTTCTGACACATCTCTGCCAACCTCCTGGGATGAAAGGCAAAGAATGACTGAGGTATGAGGGAAGTGGGAGGAGTATGTATGCCTTTGGCTGGTGGGTCTTTGCCTCATCCTGGTGGCCAGGTTCTATTTTCCCATAAGTAATGAGTGCGGCTCTGGATTCTTTTCCATTAGGAAGAAAATTAAACTTTCATGATTCAGATAGGGTATGTAATTTTAAACAACTTTCCAATTTCCATTTTAATCAAAATTGCCTTATTCTCTTGGTATTCTTAGTTAAAGGCTAAACCTAGGTAAGCTCATATGCTAATGTGTAAGCCCTTGGAGGCCAACTCTTATCTGAATGCATTTTGACAGTTTTTCACAGCTAGAGGGAGCTAGTTCATGTGTGCCATATAGATAATATAGTGCTCATGCCCGTTGAGTTATTAGGAGTCAGAACTGATTGGCTAAAATGCCAGTCTGTCAAAAGAACTGAAATAAGGAAGCAGGCTGCAAAGGCTTAAATACAAGGTAATCACAGAGGTAAAAAGTATATTAATATAAATGTGTTGGTTACGCAAAACTGGGGAATGGGTAATAAAGGGATTATCTATGTTTTTAAACAATAACAATTCTAGAGTAGACTTTCCCTTTAAGACATGTTCACACTCAGCTAGCATGTTTATTTATTGCAAGACTGCAGAAAACCTTGTAATTACACAGTGTTTTATGTTACTTTGTACCACTAACACACAGATTTGTGATTTCATCCCTCAACTGCCAGTAGCACTGATATTAATCCTTATACAACCATAGTAACCTAGTAGATGAGGTTAAAAGAAGGCAAAGCAGGGGTCCATCAAGTTCAACCTATTCAGAGACTACATGATTTACACTAAAGAAGCTGACAATTAAACTTACATTAAACAATTTGAAAAGTGACCCAATTGTTTTCTCAAATATACTCTTGAATATAATCCTTTATAATTCTCTCCAGTATCTTCCCCACTACATATGTTAGGCTTACTGGTCTACAGCTTCCTGGATCAGCCCTGCTTCCCTTTTTAAAAAGTGGCACCACATGAGCTTTATGCCAGTCCTGGGGTACTATGCCTGAGGATAATGAGTGCTAGGTTCCCTTAGAACCCTTGGGTGTATTCATTCTGGAGCTTTATTTACCTTAATATTATCCAATTTTTCCTGATGTCATCTAGAGATAACCCACTTATGTGCTAGAAACATACACAAATCAATGACTGTACCCAATAAAGGCTAGGATTGACTACTGAAACAAATAAAAGGGACTTTAATTCATTAAGTATAACATACTTCATGCAGAAAGCTCCTTTATTTGTTTCAAGCAATCACCACTCTGAGCTGCTAAGGCAGCCCAAGACAGATCACTGTTTGGCTAAGAAGTGACGTTTCCACCTCTTTGGAAATAGTGCCCGGGAAATTCGTCTCTTAAGGGCGCCAAGCCGGATTTACCGCACGGCTATTGGCTAAGAGGTGAAACCGTCACCCCTAAAGCTAAACAGCGTTCTGCCAAGGGCTGCCTTAGCAGCTCAGAGCGGCGATCGCTTGAAACAAATAAAAGAGCTTTCTGCATGAAGTATGTCATACTTAATTAATGAAAGTCCCCTTTATTTGTTTCAATAGTCAATCCTAGCGTTTCACAAACGCTAGGGTTGACTTTCACTTTAAGTGCAAATAACCTATATAAAGCAATTATTTAAACTCTTAAACAGTAACACACACAGATCAGTGATTTACCGCCTCAGTTGCCAGTGAGATACACTCAGCAATGCCTTAGGTCCTTTATGCCAATAACACACTTATTTTAGCAACTTCAGCCCCCTTAGCTGCCAGTAACAAAGAGCATGTTATCCTAACATCGGTGGTTGTACCACCTTGGCCAACAGAATCACACATACAGCAATGATTTCATCCAAACCCTAAATTATAATAAGAAATGCTTTTTAGTTGAGGGGGCTAATACATTTTGAAAATAATGTAAAAGTAGAATGTATCCTAATTTCAATCATCAAACAAAATCAGGATTATTTATGTATTTGTTCTGTATAAGGTTCTGTAGCAGGAACACCTCCCTTGGAATATCACCACGTACTACATATTATCTGTCTCTGCACAGTAGACATGGATACGAACATTTCCAGGAGCACATTTTCAATCATGTTGACACGCTGCAAATTAATATGATTTTCAATATTTGAATGCTGGACTAAAAGTGATTCCTTCAACTACTTTAAATAAAGCAGCAGAGGATGCTTAATTATTTATGATACATTATTTCTCCAACATAGGTGTGTCCGGTCCACGGCGTCATCCTTACTTGTGGGGATATTCTCTTCCCCAACAGGAAATGGCAAAGAGCCCAGCAAAGCTGGTCACATGATCCCTCCTAGGCTCCGCCTACCCCAGTCATTCTCTTTGCCGTTGTACAGGCAACATCTCCACGGAGATGGCTTAGAGTTTTTTTAGTGTTTAACTGTAGTTTTTATTATTCAATCAAGAGTTTGTTATTTTAAAATAGTGCTGGTATGTACTATTTACTCAGAAACAGAAAAGAGATGAAGATTTCTGTTTGTATGAGGAAAATGATTTTAGCAACCGTCACTAAAATCCATGGCTGTTCCACACAGGACTGTTGAGAGGAATTAACTTCAGTTGGGGGAACAGTGAGCAGTCTCTTGCTGCTTGAGGTATGACACATTCTAACAAGACGATGTAATGCTGGAAGCTGTCATTTTCCCTATGGGATCCGGTAAGCCATGTTTATTAAGATAGTAAATAAGGGCTTCACAAGGGCTTATTAAGACTGTAGACTTTTTCTGGGCTAAATCGATTCATTATTAACACATATTTAGCCTTGAGGAATCGTTTAATCTGGGTATTTTGATAAGATTATATCGGCAGGCACTGTTTTAGACACCTTATTCTTAGGGGCTTTCCCAAAGCATAGGCAGAGCCTCATTTTCGCGCCGGTGTTGCGCACTTGTTTTTGAGAGGCATGACATGCAGTCGCATGTGTGAGGAGCTCTGATACATAGAAAAGACTTTCTGAAGGCGTCATTTGGTATCGTATTCCCCTTTGGGCTTGGTTGGGTCTCAGCAAAGCAGATACCAGGGACTGTAAAGGGGTTAAAGTTATAAACGGCTCCGGTTCCGTTATTTTAAGGGTTAAAGCTTCCAAATTTGGTGTGCAATACTTTTAAGGCTTTAAGACACTGTGGTGAAATTTTGGTGAATTTTGAACAATTCCTTCATATTTTTTCGCAATTGCAGTAATAAAGTGTGTTCAGTTTAAAATTTAAAGTGACAGTAACGGTTTTATTTTAAAACGTTTTTTGTACTTTGTTATCAAGTTTATGCCTGTTTAACATGTCTGAACTACCAGATAGACTGTGTTCTGAATGTGGGGAAGCCAGAGTTCCTTCTCATTTAAATAAATGTGATTTATGTGACAATGACAATGATGCCCAAGATGATTCCTCAAGTGAGTACTGCATCATTCCCTCCTTCGTCTACACGAGTCTTGCCCACTCAGGAGGCCCCTAGTACATCTAGCGCGCCAATACTCCTTACTATGCAACAATTAACGGCTGTAATGGATAATTCTGTCAAAAACATTTTAGCCAAAATGCACACTTATCAGCGTAAGCGCGACTGCTCTGTTTTAGATACTGAAGAGCATGACGACGCTGATAATAATGGTTCTGAAGGGCCCCTAAACCAGTCTGATGGGGCCAGGGAGGTTTTGTCTGAGGGAGAAATTACTGATTCAGGGAACATTTCTCAACAAGCTGAACCTGATGTGATTACGTTTAAATTTAAGTTGGAACATCTCCGCATTCTGCTTAAGGAGGTATTATCCACTCTGGATGATTGTGACAAGTTGGTCATCCCAGAGAAACTATGTAAAATGGACAAGTTCCTAGAGGTCCCGGGGCTCCCAGAAGCTTTTCCTATACCCAAGCGGGTGGCGGACATTGTAAATAAAGAATGGGAAAGGCCCGGTATTCCTTTCGTCCCTCCCCCCATATTTAAAAAATTGTTTCCTATGGTCGACCCCAGAAAGGACTTATGGCAGACAGTCCCCAAGGTCGAGGGAGCGGTTTCCACTTTAAACAAACGCACCACTATACCCATAGAAGATAGTTGTGCTTTCAAAGATCCTATGGATAAAAAATTAGAAGGTTTACTTAAAAAGATGTTTGTTCAGCAGGGTTACCTTCTACAACCAATTTCATGCATTGTCCCTGTCGCTACAGCCGCGTGTTTCTGGTTCGATGAGCTGGTAAAGGCGGTCGATAGTGATTCTCCTCCTTATGAGGAGATTATGGACAGAATCAATGCTCTCAAATTGGCTAATTCTTTCACCCTAGACGCCACTTTGCAATTGGCTAGGTTAGCGGCTAAGAATTCTGGGTTTGCTATTGTGGCGCGCAGAGCGCTTTGGTTGAAATCTTGGTCAGCTGATGCGTCTTCCAAGAACAAGCTACTTAACATTCCTTTCAAGGGGAAAACGCTGTTTGGCCCTGACTTGAAAGAGATTATCTCTGATATCACTGGGGGTAAGGGCCACGCCCTTCCTCAGGATCGGCCTTTCAAGGCCAAAAATAAACCTAATTTTCGTCCCTTTCGTAGAAACGGACCAGCCCAAAGTGCTACGTCCTCTAAGCAAGAGGGTAATACTTCTCAAGCCAAGCCAGCTTGGAGACCAATGCAAGGCTGGAACAAGGGAAAGCAGGCCAAGAAACCTGCCACTGCTACCAAGACAGCATGAAATGTTGGCCCCCGATCCGGGACCGGATCTGGTGGGGGGCAGACTCTCTCTCTTCGCTCAGGCTTGGGCAAGAGATGTTCTGGATCCTTGGGCGCTAGAAATAGTCTCCCAAGGTTATCTTCTGGAATTCAAGGGGCTTCCCCCAAGGGGGAGGTTCCACAAGTCTCAGTTGTCTTCAGACCACATAAAAAGACAGGCATTCTTACGTTGTGTAGAAGACCTGTTAAAAATGGGAGTGATTCATCCTGTTCCATTAGGAGAACAAGGGATGGGGTTCTACTCCAATCTGTTCATAGTTCCCAAAAAAGAGGGAACGTTCAGACCAATCTTAGATCTCAAGATCTTAAACAAGTTTCTCAAGGTTCCATCGTTCAAAATGGAAACCATTCGAACAATTCTTCCTTCCATCCAGGAAGGTCAATTCATGACCACGGTGGATTTAAAGGATGCGTATCTACATATTCCTATCCACAAGGAACATCATCGGTTCCTAAGGTTCGCATTCCTGGACAAGCATTACCAGTTCGTGGCGCTTCCTTTCGGATTAGCTACTGCTCCAAGGATTTTCACAAAGGTACTAGGGTCCCTTCTAGCAGTGCTAAGACCAAGGGGCATTGCTGTAGTACCTTACTTGGACGACATTCTGATTCAAGCGTCGTCCCTTCCTCAAGCAAAGGCTCACACGGACATCGTCCTGGCCTTTCTCAGATCTCACGGATGGAAAGTGAACGTGGAAAAGAGTTCTCTATCTCCGTCAACAAGGGTTCCCTTCTTGGGAACAATAATAGACTCCTTAGAAATGAGGATTTTTCTGACAGAGGCCAGAAAAACAAAACTTCTAGACTCTTGTCGGATACTTCATTCCGTTCCTCTTCCTTCCATAGCGCAGTGCATGGAAGTGATAGGTTTGATGGTAGCGGCAATGGACATAGTTCCTTTTGCGCGCATTCATCTAAGACCATTACAACTGTGCATGCTCAGTCAGTGGAATGGGGACTATACAAACTTGTCTCCGAGGATACAAGTAAATCAGAGGACCAGAGACTCACTCCGTTGGTGGCTGTCCCTGGACAACCTGTCACAAGGGATGACCTTCCGCAGACCAGAGTGGGTCATTGTCACGACCGACGCCAGTCTGATGGGCTGGGGCGCGGTCTGGGGATCCCTGAAAGCTCAGGGTCTTTGGTCTCGGGAAGAATCTCTTCTACCGATAAATATTCTGGAACTGAGAGCGATATTCAATGCTCTCAAGGCTTGGCCTCAGCTAGCGAGGGCCAAGTTCATACGGTTTCAATCAGACAACATGACAACTGTTACGTACGTCAACCATCAGGGGGGAACAAGGAGTTCCCTGGCGATGGAAGAAGTGACCAAAATCATTCTATGGGCGGAGTCTCACTCCTGCCACCTGTCTGCTATCCACATCCCAGGAGTGGAAAATTGGGAAGCGGATTTTCTGAGTCGTCAGACATTGCATCCGGGGGAGTGGGAACTCCATCCGGAAATCTTTGCCCAAGTCACTCAACTGTGGGGCATTCCAGACATGGATCTGATGGCCTCTCGTCAGAACTTCAAAGTTCCTTGCTACGGGTCCAGATCCAGGGATCCCAAGGCGGCTCTAGTGGATGCACTAGTAGCACCTTGGACCTTCAAACTAGCTTATGTATTCCCGCCGTTTCCTCTCATCCCCAGGCTGGTAGCCAGGATCAATCAGGAAAGGGCGTCGGTGATCTTGATAGCTCCTGCGTGGCCACGCAGGACTTGGTATGCAGATCTGGTGAATATGTCATCGGCTCCACCATGGAAGCTACCTTTGAGACGAGACCTTCTTGTTCAAGGTCCGTTCGAACATCCGAATCTGGTCTCACTCCAGCTGACTGCTTGGAGATTGAACGCTTGATCTTATCGAAGCGAGGGTTCTCAGATTCTGTTATCGATACTCTTGTTCAGGCCAGAAAGCCTGTAACTAGAAAGATTTACCACAAAATTTGGAAAAAATATATCTGTTGGTGTGAATCTAAAGGATTCCCTTGGGACAAGGTTAAGATTCCTAAGATTCTATCGTTCCTTCAAGAAGGATTGGAAAAAGGATTATCTGCAAGTTCCCTGAAGGGACAGATTTCTGCCTTGTCTGTGTTACTTCACAAAAAGCTGGCAGCTGTGCCAGATGTTCAAGCCTTTGTTCAGGCTCTGGTTAGAATCAAGCCTGTTTACAAACCTTTGACTCCTCCTTGGAGTCTCAACTTAGTTCTTTCAGTTCTTCAGGGGGTTCCGTTTGAACCCTTACATTCCGTTGATATTAAGTTATTATCTTGGAAAGTTTTGTTTTTGGTTGCAATTTCTTCTGCTAGAAGAGTTTCAGAGTTATCTGCTCTGCAGTGTTCTCCTCCTTATCTGGTGTTCCATGCAGATAAGGTGGTTTTACGTACTAAACCTGGTTTTCTTCCAAAAGTTGTTTCTAACAAAAACATTAACCAGGAGATTATCGTACCTTCTCTGTGTCCGAAACCAGTTTCGAAGAAGGAACGTTTGTTGCACAATTTGGATGTTGTTCGCGCTCTAAAATTCTATTTAGATGCTACAAAGGATTTTAGACAAACATCTTCCTTGTTTGTTGTTTATTCCGGTAAAAGGAGAGGTCAAAAAGCAACTTCTACCTCTCTCTCTTTTTGGATTAAAAGCATCATCAGATTGGCTTACGAGACTGCCGGACGGCAGCCTCCCGAAAGAATCACAGCTCATTCCACTAGGGCTGTGGCTTCCACATGGGCCTTCAAGAACGAGGCTTCTGTTGATCAGATATGTAGGGCAGCGACTTGGTCTTCACTGCACACTTTTACCAAATTTTACAAGTTTGATACTTTTGCTTCTTCTGAGGCTATTTTTGGGAGAAAGGTTTTGCAAGCCGTGGTGCCTTCCATCTAGGTGACCTGATTTGCTCCCTCCCATCATCCGTGTCCTAAAGCTTTGGTATTGGTTCCCACAAGTAAGGATGACGCCGTGGACCGGACACACCTATGTTGGAGAAAACAGAATTTATGTTTACCTGATAAATTACTTTCTCCAACGGTGTGTCCGGTCCACGGCCCGCCCTGGTTTTTTAATCAGGTCTGATAATTTATTTTCTTTAACTACAGTCACCACGGTATCATATGGTTTCTCCTATGCAAATATTCCTCCTTAACGTCGGTCGAATGACTGGGGTAGGCGGAGCCTAGGAGGGATCATGTGACCAGCTTTGCTGGGCTCTTTGCCATTTCCTGTTGGGGAAGAGAATATCCCCACAAGTAAGGATGACGCCGTGGACCGGACACACCGTTGGAGAAAGTAATTTATCAGGTAAACATAAATTCTGTTTTCTCTCATTTAGATAAAGTCCCCTGGCTCTCTTTCGTTATGAATTTCTTAATTCATTACAATATTAAAGTGCATGTAAAGTCAACCAAACATCTCAACATCAAAGTATATAATGGCACAAATAAACCCTAGTTTCATTCATCATATTTTCGCAATATGTAAATTAAAGTTAATATATCTAATTTTACTAACAATTATTTCCGGCGATTCCTCCGCCTGCATTTTTGGTCCCACTCTTCGTTGTTGATTGACACTTCTCTGTCTGCTTGTTATTTTCTTCCCCGGGGCGTCAGGATAGTTGTTCGTCACGTCACTTTGTTTAAAAGCGCATGCATGAGCTACCCGATGACGTTGCATACTCCATGCTACCCGATGACGTCGCAAACGCATGCGCAATGTGAACTGAGGAGCAGTGCTTTACCCAGTTTCGGTCGCTATACGCATGCGCGTTTTCTACAGAATTGTTGTATCGCATGCGCAAATGTCGGCCCTGCTCGTGAACGAGCTTCAAACAAACGTCACGCAGTAGGCGTGAAATAGTATAATGAGGGATAGGATATCGGGCAGCAAACCAGGAAGAAGACGGTTGGGAGGAGTTGAGTGCTTCCAATGTAGATAAGTAAAACATTGAATAAAATTATATTGCTATGTTTTATATTATTTATATTAATGTGGTTTAAGTATTAACAACATTGTGAGGAAGTAGGTTTAATCTGAACTACAAAAATTTACAATCACTTTAAGAAATCTTAAAGCAAAAAAAAAAAAAGAAATTACAACTAATTTTTCATTTGGTCCTATTTAGCAAATAGCATTATTTTCAACTACTTTTTAATTGTCATTACATTAGGGATCTCCCTGAGCTGTTACCATGATATTGCTTTATCTCCTGTGCCTGTAGCTCTCTTTAGAGCTATTCTCTTAGTTTAACGCTTTACAAGTCTGAATCACAAAAGAAAATGTAATACAAATGTGAGTCTCTGGGGTAGATTTATCAGTGCGAGCGGACATGATACAATGTAGCGTATCATGTCAGCTGCACATCGATAAATGCCGACAGCATACACTGTCGGCATTAATCATTGCACCAGCAGTTCTTGTGAACCGCTGGTGCAATGCCGCCCCCTGCAGATTTGCGGCCAATCGGCCTCTAGCAGGGGGTGTCAATCAACCCGATCGTATTCGATCGGGTTGATTTCCGGCGATGTCTGTCCGCCTCCTCAGAGCAGGCGGACAAGTTATGAAGCAGCGGTCTTTAGACTGCTGCTTCACATCTTCTGTTTCCAGAGAGCCTAAAGGAGCTTGATAAATCGGCCCCTCTGAGGCCCCCATTATAATTAGTTTAAAGGGACATTAAACACTAAATACATGCTAGATAGAATGATGCATTCAAAGAAAAGATTAGTCCATGACTAACATGTAGATGTATTTTTTAAAGTTTCATTAGTTGTTTAAAAAGTGACAAAATAAGTGTAAAGTTTTAGTGTCTATAAAACACTGGGAGCTGCCATGTTGTAACTTGTGTTACCTTCTCTGCTCTGGCCAATTAGGGACAGTTATAAATTGGTCACTAGAGTGTGCAGCCAATGGTTGTGCTGGATTTAACAGTGTTCTGCACTTCCATTTCTAACAGGAACTGAAAAGCTCACAATTTCAGAATGGAATAACAGGCAAAGAGGACAAAATAAATAATGAAAGTATATTGCAGAGCTGTTTTATATATACAATTTATGATTTTATATTACCATCTCAAAGTGTTTAATGTCCCTTTAAATTTGTACATGAAAACAGCTGGGGAGTTTCCTTTTATTTTTTATTTCAAAGTTCAAGAGAATATGTTGATGTTGTAATTTAAAAAAAATATATACGGATTAGGAAACAATTCAAAATCCAGTAAAACATAAAAAAAAATGAAAAACGACAGTAAAGAGGAGTTTTTTTCACAGTTTTTCAGTGACCTTCATGGAAGTAAAAGACATTCGTCCAAAGCAAAAATAAAACATAACAAGCAATTAATTCAGTATTGATGATGAAGGACTAATATGTTTGAGTGCAGGTGTTTCCAAGTAACCAATAATATAAATTCATGGCATATGTGCCATTAATAATTTCATATTTCAAATAATTTTACAACTAGCATGTTTAAACCTCCAAACACTTAATTGCAATCATAAATGCATATCAAGATGATTGTATTTAAAATGCGTAAAAAGTTTCATAATTTAAAAGGGTGATGTGAACTTTATTTTTTAACACAAAAAAAATACAATAAAACATAAATTATGCTTACCTGATAATTTCATTTCCATCGAGGGGAGGAGAGTCCACGGCTTCATTCATTACTATTGGGAATTAAGAACCTGGCCACCAGGAGGAGGCAAAGACACCCCTGCCAAAGGCTTAAATACTTCCCCCACTTCCCTCATCCCCCAGTCATTCTGCCGAGGGAACCAGGAACAGTAGGAGAAATATCAGGGTATAAAAGTTGCCAGAAGATTATTAAATTTAGGTCCGCCCTACGGATATACGGGCGGGAGCCGTGGACTCCTCTCCCCTCGATGGAAATGAAATTATCAGGTAAGCACAATTTATGTTTTCCATCTAAAGGGGAGGAGAGTCCACGGCTTCATTCATTACTATTGGGAACATATACCCAAGCTCTAGAGGACACTGAATGAAACCGGGAGGGTAAAAAGGCGGACCCTAATATGAGGGCACCACAGCCTGCAAAATCTTTCTCCCAAAAACAGCTTCCGCAGAAACAGAAACATCAAATTTGTAAAACTTTGTAAAAGTGTGTAAGGAGGACCTGGTAGCCGCCTTACAAATTTGCTCTATAGAGGCCTCATTCTTGAAGACCCAAGACGAAGCCACAGCTCTAGGTGAATGAGCCGTGATCCTCTGAGGAGGCTTATGTCCCGCTGTCTCATAAGCCAAGCGAATAAAGCTCCTCAACCAAAAAGACAAAGTAGCAGCAGAGGCCCTTTGCCCCTTGCGATTCCCAGAATACACCACAAAAAGAGATGTAGACTGTCTGAAATCCTTTGTAGCCTGAACATAGAACTTCAAGGCACGAACTACATCCAGGTTATGAAGTAACCTCTCCTTTGAAGAAGAAGGGTTAGGACACAAAGAAGCAACAACTATTTCCTGATTGATGTTACGGTTAGACACCACCTTGGGGAGAAACCCCAACCCAGTGCGAAGTACAGCCTTATCCGCATGAAACACCAGATAAGGAGGATCACATTGCAAGGCAGCTAGTTCAGATATTCTGTGTGCCGATGCAATAGCTAACAGGAAGAGAACCTTCCAGGACAGAATCTTAATGGCAATGGAATGCATAGGTTCAAACGGAACCCTCTGCAAAACCTTAAGGACTAAATTTAAGCTCCAAAGAGGAGCCGACTGTCTAAAGACAGGCCTGATTCTAGACAGAGCCTGAACAAAAGAGATTGGATATCAGGGAGCTCAGCGAGTCTCCTATGCAACAAAACTGATAATCCCGAAATCTGTCCCTTTAAGGAACTAGCGGCAAGACCCTTCTCCAAACCCTCTTGGAAAAAGGACAGAATCCTGGATACTTTCACCTTATGCCAAGGATATCCATGCTTCTCACACCAGGATAAGTAAGTCCTCCACATCTTATGGTAGATGCGACGAGTGACTGTCTTCCTTGCCTGAATTAAAGTATCAATCACACTGTCAGAAAAGCCTCTCTTGGCTAAGACCAGGCGTTCAATCTCCACGCAGTCAGCCTCAGAGAATCTAGATTTCAATGTTGAAAAGGGCCTTGTGACAGCAGATCCCTGCGACAGGGTAACCTCCACGGCGGAGAGGATGACATCCCCACCAGATCCGGAAACCACGTCCTACGCGGCCACAAAGGAGCAATCAGAATGGCCGGGACCCGTTCCTATTTGATGCGTGCCACTACGCAAGGTAGAAGTGGTAACAGTGGAGAAATGTAAGCTAGGCTGAATCCCCAAGGAACCACTAAGGCATCTATCAGCTCTGCCTGGGGATCACTGGACCTCGACCTGTATCAAGGTAGCTTGTAATTGGGTCTGGACGCCATGAGATCTATCTCCGGCGTTCCCCATATATGACAAATCTCCGCAAACACCTCGGGGCGAAGAGACCATTCCCCCCGGATGGAAGCATTGTCTGCTGAGAAAGTCCGCTTCCCAGTTGTCCACACCTGGAATGTGAATCGCTGAGAGCGAGCAGTCGTGAGACTCTGCCGACTCCAGAATCCGAGACACCTCCCTCATTGCGAGGAAGCTCCTCATACCCCCCTGATGGTTGATGTAAGCCACCGAGGTAATGTTGTCGGTCTGGAATCTGATGAAACTGACCGACTCCAGAGAAGGCCACGCCTTCAGAGCATTGTAAATTGCTTGTAGTTCTAGGATGTTGATCGGAAGGAGAGACTCCTCCCTGGACCACTTTCCTTGTACCATCCTGGCACCCTAAACAGCTCCCAATCCTGTCAGACTGGCGTTCGCAGTCACAATCTCCCAGGATGGTCTCAAGAAGGATGTCCATGTTGCTCAGGACGGATTCACCAAGAGAGGGAGTTCCGAGTCCGAGCATCCATGGATATCAGCTGTGATAGATCTGAATGATCGCAGTTCCACTGTCTCAACATGCACAATTGAAGCAGTCTGAGATGGAACCTGGCGAATGGGATGACATCTATGTTTGACACCATGAGACCTATCACCTCCATACATTGAGCCACCGACGGGCTTGTGGAGGACTGAAGGGCAAGACAGGTGGACGCAAGCTTCCTGCACCGCTGATCTGTGAGAAATATCTTCATGGACATAGAGTCTATTATCGTGCCCAGGAACTCCAACCTTTTGCTGGGAACCAGGGAATTCTTTCCTAAGTTGATCTTCCAACCATGAGATTGGAGCAGATGAAGAAGAGCCCTCGAATGATCTTCTGCAAGGCTGAATGACGGTGCCTGAACTAGGATGTCGTCAGGTAAGGTGCAACCGCAATGCCCCTGGATCTGGCCACTGCAAGCAGTGTCCCCAGAACCTTCGTGAAAACCCTCGGGCCGTCGCCAGACCAAAAGGAAGAGCCACAAACTATAAGTGTTGGTCCAGAAACGCAAATCTTAGGAACCTGAAGTGGTCCCTGTGAATTGGCACATGAAGGTAAGCGTCCTTCAAGTCTACAGTTGTCATGAACTGTCCCTCTTGAGCTAGGGGCAGAATAGATCTGATTGTTTCCTTTTTGAACGATGGAACACTCAGAAACTTGTTTAAACACTTTAGGTCCAGAATCGGGCGGAACGTGCCCTCCTTCTTTGGAACCACAAAAAGGGGGTAGGGGTACTGGTACGATAACCCCAAGAGAGCCGAGATCTCTCACACACTCTAGAAAGGCCTCTCTCTTCTCTTGTCTTGAAGACAGGTTTGGCAGGAGGAATCTGCCCTCGGGCGGATGGGATCTGAACCCTGGGAGACAACTTCTAGAACTCAGGGGTCCTAAACGTCCTGCAATCATGCATCTGAGAATCGAGATCATTTGCCCCCTACGTGATCCGTAGACCGGTTGGGGGCCACCCCTTCATGCTGATTTTGTCTCGGCGGGCCTCTTGATCTGCTTGGACTGGTCCACTTTCGCTGAGGGTTGCTGGCACTGGACGAAAAG
Organism: Bombina bombina; assembly: GCF_027579735.1. Lineage (NCBI taxonomy): Eukaryota > Metazoa > Chordata > Amphibia > Anura > Bombinatoridae > Bombina > Bombina bombina. Next base: position 73,281,596 of record NC_069509.1, read on the forward strand.
TAGATCCCTTAGGCTTAGCCTTCTTATCCTTCGGTAGGAAAGCTCCCTTGCCTCCCGTAACCGTGGATATGATCAAATCCAATCCTGGACAGAACAGGGTCTTTCCTTGAAAAGGCAGGGACAACAGCCTCGATTTAGAAGTCATGTCTGCAGACCAAGATTTAACCCACAGAGCCCTGCGCGCTAAAACAGAAAAACCTGACACCTTAGCATTCAGGCGAATAATTTGCATATTGGCATCACAGATGAAAGAAAGAATTGCCGATCTTCAGTGCCTTAATCTTCTCCTGTATCTCGTCAATGAATGTCTCTCCCTCGACCATTTCACACAGGGATTCTCACCATTATGTCAGAGCTCCAGCGACAGCCGCAACAGCCGCTGCTGGCTGAAAAACAAACACTGTGTGCTAAAACATCTTTCACAACATGTTTTCCAGCTTTTTATCCATGGGCTCTTTAAACGACGAACTATCCTCGAGGGGAATAGTCGTCCACTTAGCGAGCGTAGAGATAGCCCCATCCACCTTAGGGATGGTCCCCCACAGCTCAAGCTGAGAGTCCGGAACAGGAAACAGTTTCTTAAAGGAAGAAGAAGGGGAAAAGGAAGAACCTAATCGTTCCCATTCGTTCTTAATAATATTAGCCATCTTAACAGGAACCTGGAAAGACTGAGGTACTACCCTGTCCTTGTATACCTTGTCAATCTTAGGAATCGCAGGTTCCTCCGGTATCTTAGGTTCCGGAACCTCCAGAGTAGCAAGCACCTGCCGTTGCAGAAAGCGCAAATTCTCCATCCTAAACCTATAACCAGGCTCCTCCGCCGCCGGAAGTTTAGTTGACACGGACTCCGACCCAGAAGGGGTCTCCTCTGAAGAGTCGGAGTGGGCCTCGTCATCGTATAGAGCCTGTGGATCTTCCATCGGCGAGGACAAATCCTCGGCCGGGCCGCTATGATAAACCCTACTCTTGCGCTTAGCAGAGTGTGGTAAGGCATGGATCAATTTCGAAACCGCCAGTTCCAGTTGGTCCGCAAAGTCTGACGGCCAACAAATCTCTTCCGAAGGAGTAACGGTTGGACCCCGGGGCGCTGCATGTGCAATCGTAGATGAATGTAGGGAACGCACCTCCCGGGACGAAGAACCCTCAGAGGTGGACGGCTCAGTAGTACTAGACATCCGTTTACATTTAGATGTAACTTTATTAAGGCATGTGGAACATAGTTGAGCAGGCTGATCTACCAGAACCTTCTCACAATAAACACAGTAATAAGACTTTGTTAAGGAGGGAGAGCCCTCTAACGCGTCAGAGTCCTCCATCGCTTGCGCTTATGGGTAGATTAATTTAATTTACAAAAAGGCACTTTTATACCACCAATGGCTGGGGCACTCACCACCTCCTAGGACCCGGACTACAGAAACTGCTACGACTCCTGTGCCACAGATCAACAGAGAAGGATAGACACAACCTGTAACGTGGAATGCCTGGCACGACCACCCCTGCACTAGGGAAAAATGCGCCAAAAATGGCCGCGCAAGATTTCCGCAAGTAACCTGAAAGTTCCACACATTGCCAGAGCCTCATCTCACACATAACGCAGCAATGACACAATAAACAATATCATGTATAAACCCCCCCTGTTCAAAAATCCCCCTTTCCAGGAATATTAACCCTTGATTCTGTAAAGATAAAAAGGCGCCACACTGTGACCCTGTCTTCTATGTTATCATTATTAATAAAAAATGAAACAATCTTACCAGAATCTACTCCGTGAAACAGGAACACGGCCCTTCAAGTGTAACAGGTAGTAGCCTCGCTCCTGACATGGACTTGAGTGCAGAAAGCAGGCAGCGAAACTCATCAACGCTGATTGCTTATGGAGCTGTTAATATGAGTCGGGATGGTTTTGCAGAAAGACTCTCCTTGCATCTCCGGACTCTAACTTTCGCCCAGGCCCTCACTGAGAAGCTGACAGGACTACTTAAAACTCCAGTCCCAATGCGAAGTGTACTACCCTCTATAAGAGACTACTCTGAAACTCTAGCACTCCTCTGCCATCCTCCTGTGACGAAAGGCAAAGAATGACTGGGGGATGAGGGAAGTGGGGGAGGTATTTAAGCATTTGGCTGGGGTGTCTTTGCCTCCTCTGGTGGCCAGGTTCTTAATTTTTAATAGTAATGAATGAAGCCGTGGACTCTCCTCCCCTTTAGATGGAAAACAAGATCTGGTTTATTAGAGTGTGAACACTGGAAAAAAAGCCATACAAAACGGCTAAAAATGCCACTTGAAAGAGGCAAAATGTGTTTTCAGGGTTATAAATTTGAAATTGTTTGAAAAGCTACCAGAAAACTATCAAATTGTCCCCATGCAAAGAATGTTTTCTTGGTATGAATGCATTTTAAAAATGTTAGACAAATAGGCTATGACTGGGCCTTTTTAGGGATCTACACTCACATGTAGTAGGTTGCAGCACAGCCAGCACCACGGTTTGGGTGTGCTGAAAGTGGGAGGCCTATTGCAGTGAGTTCGAATTAGTGCAGCCATCTCCGTGAATGCTGTGCTTGGACTTTTGTTAAAGGTATTTTCGCTAGTTGGCGTTTTATGTTCTTGCTTTGAATTGACCTCTGACCTTGCTTTTGGAGTCAAGCCTGGATGGGAGATGTTAAAAAACATTTCAGACTCCATTCAATGATTAGTTATTTCACTATGAAAACCAAAGTGTTTATGTTCCTGGCCTGTCTTCCTGATAATGACCTTGGAAAAGTTTCTGGACCACGCTATACGTTATACCCTCCTTCTGAGTTATATGTTTTGTGGACCGACCTTCTGGCTATTAAACTTTGGAAAAGTATCTTGATTTGCTCTTTTGCTTTGACACATGGCGCTAGATTGTACCTCTTGTTTTAACCTCTACTTTGTCTACGGATTATTTGTCAAGTCTGCTGTATAGAAAGCTTATCATCATCTGTGAAATTGGTTCCAGTCACCAAACCAGGTAATGTTATTATTGCCAATAACCAAGCCAGTATGGATCCAGTGTAGATGGTGAATATTATTACCACTTTATTACAGCAGGTTTCCTCTCTGGCACACACTATGCAGGAATTGCAGGCTTCACAATTAAATCTGCTATAGCAAGTAGAGAGTATATAAGCTCAGACTGAAAATGTGACTGTTCATAACCAACATGGTTATATTAATATACTTTTTACCTCTGTGATTACCTTGCATCTAAGCCTCTGCAGACTGCCCCCTTATTTCAGTTCTTGTGATAGACATGCATTTTAGTCAGTCAGTGCTGACTCCTAGGTAAATCTACAGGAGTGAGCCCAATGTTATCTATATGGCACACTTGAACTAGTGCTGTCTACCTGTGAAAAACTGTCCAAATGCACTGAGATAAGAGGTGGCCTTCAAGGGCTTAAAAACTAGGTTTAGCTTTCAACAAAGAATACCAAGAGAAAATTTGATGGATTAAAGTAAATTGGAAAGTTGTTTAAAATTGCATGCCCTATCTGAATGATGAAAGCTTAATTTTGACTAGACTGTTCCTTTAAGACATGTTCACACTCAGCTAGCATGTTTATTTATTGCAAGACTGCAGAAAAACCTTGTAATTACACAGGGCTTGATTATAAGTGGAACGCAAAATTATTGCGCACCAGCAAACGGACAAATTTGCAGTTTGCAGGCGCGCAATAATTAATCAGCCATTACAAGCGGCTGGTTATTGCTACCGCGAGCTTGCGGTCGCAATTATACAATTAACCAGAGGTAAAAGCTCTGGTTAATTTTATAAATGTGCCCCAAATGTCCCAGTCTATTAAAATGTCCCTATTTGTTGCACATGATGGCTTTCATCCTGCAGTGCTTCCGGAACTTCCTGCTTCCTCATCATTTCCAGATTTGAATCAACATCTATCTTTCTTGGCTGAGAACTTTCAGTTACTTCATGACACCAGTTCCTGGTTATGCTTGTGGGGATTTGGTGTGGTTGGCTATGTTCTGTCCTTGTAGAAAGTTGGGTCCTCGTTTTGTTGGTCCTTTTTGAATTACTGAAATTATTAATGCCATCGCTGTGGATCTTGATCTTGCCACGGTTTACAGAATTCCCCCAGTCTTTCATGTATCTAAAGTCAAAAGATGCTATGATAATCTTTTTCCTCTGCGTGTTTCTCCTCCTCCTGTTCCTGGTTGATGGTGTGGATGAGTTTGAGGTTGATGAGATTTTGGATTATCATTTACATCATGGGCATTTAATATAACTGATCAGATGGAAAGGCTCCTGAATGCTGTGCTTGGACTTTTGTTAAAGGTATGTGAGTTAAAGGGACACTAAACCCAAATTTTTTCTTTAATGATTCAGACAGAACATGCAATTTTAAGCAACTTTCTAATTTACTCCTGCTATCAAATTTTCTTCGTTTTTTTACTATCTTATTTCAAAAAAAGGAATTTAAAGCTTAGGAGCCAGCCCATTTTAGGTTCAGCACCCTGGATAGTGCTTTCTTATTGGTGGTTACATTTAGCAAACCAATAAGCAAGCATAACCCAGGTTCTCAATCAAAAATGGACTGGCTCTTAAGCTTTACATTCCTGCTTTTTAAATAAAGATAGCAAAAGAATGAAGAAAAAATTATAATAGGAGTAAATTAGAAAGTTGCTTAAAATTTCATGCTCTATCTGAATCATTAAAGAAAAAAATGTGTGTTTAGTGTCCCTTTAATTAGCACCATTTTTTATGTATTTGCTTTAAATTGACCTTTGCTTTTGGCCCCAAGCCTGGATTGGAGGTGCTAAAACAACATATCAGACACCCAATTAGTGCTTGGTTGCTGTCCTATGAAATCCAAAGCATTCATGTTCCTGGCCTGTCTTCCTGATAACAACTTTGGCAATGTTTCTGGACCATGCTGTATGTTTTACCCTCCTGCTGAGTTATATATTCTGTGGACTGACCTTCTGGCTGTTAAACTTTGGAACAGTTCCCCTGATTTACCCTATTCACTTGCCATTTTCTTTTGACACCTGGTTCTGGACTGTACCTCTGGTTTTCACCTCTGCTTTGTCTACAGATTTTTCTTCAGTCTGCTGCCCATTGTAAACTGCTCATCCGATGTGAAACAGGTTCATAGGTTCCAATCACCAAATCAGGTAACTTCATTATTGTCTTATAGCTTTCCAATTATTTCAAACAGGTTTAAATTTAAAAAATCCACAAAAAGGCATCTGATGCATTTTGCATGGGAATTTTGATTGACTGGATGTACGTGTGTGTGTGTAAAGCTGAATTTACACCACCCCTAAGCAAATATTATTTAAGACACTCTCTGACTTTTAATTCACTTGGGTTTTTTAATTTTACCACTTTCCTGTATCACTGCGTAAAAAGGGTTTATCAATTACCCAGTACAGTTCTTGGAAGGATCTACTAAGCAAACAATACACATAATATAGAATATAAGACAATATAGAATGATATGCAAGATTTGACTGATACCGGGCAACAGAGCACTACAGTGTCTGGCAAATGGGTCCCGGAACATGCCTTTAATTTCTGGCATTTTGGTTGGCCCGAATAGTGCTGTTCTTCCCTTTGTGGCGGGTAATGATTTAATGAAATGCCACTTTTGGAGCAGCTAGGATCAGGACACTCTACTTCATTTGCTCAACCCCCCCCCCCATTAAGTGGCACTAAAAAAGGCGGATTGCCTCCTACTTTTACATCTCATCACACAGTATTAATTGAGATAAAAAACTGAAGGCATTGGGCATTGGTTCTTGCAATGGAAGGGTTATGGACAGAAGGATCCTTGTGTGCTGGACAGAGAGGGTAACGTTTTCCAAAATAGGTACACAAAGATGTTAGGGAGAGTTTGGGTTAATATAGCATTAATAGTGATGGGGGGAGCCAGGTGGTTTAGCGTTTATTTTAGTGGCGTTCATCTAGTTACGGGCTTCTTGTGGTTAGTGGTAATAGCAATGGAGAGATCCAGGCTGTTTAGGGTTTATTGAGATGGCTTGGTAATGCTTAGATTAGTTTGACACTGGTATTCTGGGGGATAACTAAAAAATGATGTTGTGTGTTGAAAGAGCACTATTTAAACCTGTTACAATATTTTCTGAATGTAAAACTTTTAAAGTGATAGTAAATAGATGTTATAAAACAGTATCATGTAAACTAAAGTAGCGCTTTACAATAGGCAACATCTTTGCAGTATAAATAAACGTACACCGCCTCCTTGTTACATGACACAAAGCATTAGACACAAGGGTTGAGGCTGCCTTGATTGATGTAAGTCTTTGGATTAAAATAAGTTAATTTATACAGTAAAGTTTAAAAAAAAAACACTGTTTATTGTAAATTGTTAATTACTTATCAATGACACTTTCACAATGACTGTACTTACTGTCACTTTGAGTGACATTTGTTTATTTTGAAACTAACCAAAGAGCATGTTTATACAACTGGTCTGTGTGATGGAATCTCATTAGCTGGCAAAGCAAACTCCTTCATCTCTATTGGTGAACAGGTACAAGCATAAAAAAACAAGACTTTATGTTGACTCTCATAAGTAATACTCATCCATGAGAAACCATTTCAAAGCAGAAACGGATGACCAGAACTAAATTACTCACTATTCTCTTCGGGTAAGACTACCTTATTAAGTGGATTGTTCACTGCATTTGAAAGGCATACAAGAAGTAGTTACCAGGTCTAGAGGGGTTCAGAGTTCCTTCTACAAGATCAGCTTCAACTTGCTGGTCATTGGAGGTACAACACCTTCTGATTTGTGCCAGTCAACTGTTTAGAAAACTCATCTTTCATGTCAGTATAAGGTGGATCTTGGACAATCAGTTACAACGAAATTAGGAAGAAAATGTGTCTCCTTTATTGACTCAATAAGCATCGCCAAGATTACGAGTCTTGCGTTAGCCTTAAAAACCAGCGTTGAGAGGTCCCAACGCTGCTTTTTAACGCCCGCTGGTATTACGAGTCTTGAAATGACAGGTGTACCGCTCACTTTTTTGGCCAGACTCAGTAATACCACAAATCCACTTACGTAAATTGCATATCCTATATTTTCAATGGGACTTGCCTAACGCCGGTATTACGAGTCTTCCAAAAAGTGAGCGGTACAGCCTCTCCTGTCAAGACTGGTACCGCATTTAAAAGTCAGTAGCATAAAATTCTTAACAAAAGTGCTAAAAAGTACACTAACACATATAAACTACCTATTAACCCCTAAACCAAGCCCCCCCCCCCCCACATCGCAAACACTTAAATTAAATTTTTAACCCCTAATCTGCCGACCGGACATCGCCGCCACTTTAATAAATATATTTGTGGTGGTTCTCCAGACGGTCCAAAGTCTTCATCCTATCTGGGCAGAAGAGGACCTCCAGACGGGCAGAAGTCTTCATCCAGGCGGCATCTTCTATCTTCATCCATCCGGAGGGGGGCGGGTCCATCTTTAAGACATCCGACGCGGAGCATCCTCTTTGTTCGACGGCGACTGAAACAATGACAGGTCCTTTAAATGACGTCATCCAAGATGGCGTCCCTTCAATTCCGATTGGCTGATAGAATTCTATCAGCCAATCGGAATTAAGGTAGAAAAAATCCTATTGGCTGATCCAATCAGCCAATAGGATTGAGCTTGCATTCTATTGGCTGTTCCAATCAGCCAATAGTATGCGAGCTCAATCCTATTGGCTGTTCTAATCAGCCAATAGGATTGAACTTCAATCCTATTGGCTGATTGGATCAGCCAATAGGATTTTTTTCTACCTTAATTCCGATTGGCTGATAGAATTCTATCAGCCAATCAGAATTGAAGGGACGCCATCTTGGATGACGTCATTTAAAGGACCCGTCATTGTTCCAGTCGCCGTCGAACGAAGAGGATGCTCCGCGTCGGATGTCTTGAAGATGGACCCGCTCCGCTCCGGATGGATGAAGATAGAAGATGCCGTCTGGATGAAGACTTCTGCCCGTCAGGAGGTTCTCTTCTGCCCGGATAGGATGAAGACTTTGGACCGTCTGGAGAACCACTTCTGCCCGGCTGGGTGAAGACGTCTCAAGGTAGGGTGATCTTCAAGGGGGTAGTGTTAGGTTTTATTAAGGGGGATTGGGTGGGTTTTAGAGTAGGGTTGGGTGTGTGGGTGGTGGGTTTTAATGTTGGGGGGTATTGTACTTTTTTTCACAGGTAATAGAGCTGATTACTTTGGGGCAATGCCCCGCAAAAAGCCCTTTTAAGGGCTATTTGTAATTTAGTATAGGGTAGGGATTTTTTTTATTTTGGGGGGCTTTTTATTTTATTAGGGGGATTAGATTAGGTGTAATTAGTTTAAAAAAAATTGTAATTATTTTATTATTTTCTGTAATTTAGTGTTTTTTTTTTTTCGTACTATAGTTTATTTAATTTAATTGTAATTAATTGTAGTTAATTTAGGTAATTTATTTAATTATAGTGTAGTGTTAGGTGTAATTGTAGCTTAGGTTAGGTTTTATTTTACAGGTACTTTTGTATTTATTTTAGCTAGGTAGTTATTAAATAGTTAATAACTATTTAATAACTATTCTACCTAGTTAAAATAAATACAAACTTGCCTGTAAAATAAAAATAAATCCTAAGCTAGCTACAATGTAACTATTAGTTATATTGTAGCTATCTTAGGGTTTATTTTATAGGTAAGTATTTAGTTCAAAAAAGGAATTATTTATTTAATGATAGTAATATTTATTTAGATGTATTTAAATTCTATTTAAGTTAGGGGGGTGTTAGGGTTAGACTTAGATTTAGGGGTTAATAACTTTATTGATAACCCATCTACCCCTGCTGCCTCTAAACTTCTCTCACTCACAAACTCCTTTAGTCTCTCACAATCCACCATATTCCCTACTCACCGTGACAGACACTTTCTTGAGCTGGTATTCTCCTACCTCTGCTCCCCTTCTGATGTCACCTGTCGCCCATTTCCCATCTCAGACCACCATCTGCTCAACTATAATCTCAATGGCTAAACCTATTTCTAGCCCCCGCCTCCGCACCTGTAGAAATCTGCACACTGTGGATCCTATCCAACTTTCTAACCTTATTCAAAAACGCCTTCCCCACACTTCCACGGTATCCTGTCCTGACCTTGCTACAAGCCACTATAACAATACTCTCTCCTCTGCACTCGACACCCTTGCTCCTCCACAAATATGCAAAACCCCACGTCGTCCGCTCCAGCCCTGGCACTCTCAGCAAACATGCTATCTACAAAAATGCTCCCGTGCTTCTGAACGTGCCTGGAGGAAATCCCGCTCTGAACCCGATTTCCTACACTATAAGTTCATTCTTTATTCTTACTCTTCTGCCCTTCACTTAGCCAAGCAAAACTACTTCTCTTCTCTCATATCTTCTCACTCCTCAAACCCTAAACGTCTCTTCTCCACTTTCAACACTCTCCTCTATCCACCTGCACCACCCCCCTCATCTGACTTTAGTGCTCAAGACTTGGCAGACTACTTTTTCAACAAAACACTTACCATCAGAAGTAACATCCCACCACAAGACTGCAACCTTTCATATCCGCCCCCGTCACCCCCTCCAACACTCTCAGTACCTTCCCCCCAACCACTGAGAATGAAGTGAGTTCCCTAATATCTTCCTCACACCTCACTACCTGCCCCCTTGACCCTATCCCTTCACATCTAATACCTTCTCTGTCCTCAACCCTCACCCCAGCTCTTACTCACATATTCAACCAATCCCTTACTACTGGTTCATTTCCATCATCCTTCAAACATGCAAAGGTCACACCCATCCTCAAAAAACCCTCCCTCTACCCCAATTCTCCTGCAAACTACCGCCCCATATCACTACTTCCACTAGCTTCTAAAGTCCTGGAAAAACTAGTTTTCGATCGCCTAACACACTTCCTATCCTCCAACTCATTGCTTGACCCCCTGCAATCTGGCTTCCGTCCACAACACTCAACTGAGACTGCCCTCACCAAGGTTACTAACGATCTTCTTTCTGCTAAAAACAATGGCCACTATTCTATACTTATATTACTTGACCTGTCTGCTGCCTTCGACACTGTTGACCATCCCCTCCTCCTACGGACTCTCAGCTCCCTTGGGTTCTGTGACATTGCCCTCTCCTGGATCCACTCTTATCTCTCTAATAGGTCCTTTTCTGTCTCATTTGCTGGCGACTCATCCTCTCCATTGCCTCTGTCTGTTGGAGTACCTTAAGGCTCTGTTCTAGGCCCTCTACTCTTCTCTATTTATACTTCCTCACTGGGTAAGCTTATCAGTAGCTATGGCTTCAACTATCACCTCTATGCTGATGATACTCAGATCTACCTATCCACCCCTGCACTCTCTCCTTCTGTCCTTTCCCACATCAGCGACTGCTTATCTGGCATTTCTTCCTGGATGGCCTCTCACCACCTAAAAATCAACATGTCCAATACTGAGCTTCTTCTAATCCCCCCAACTAATTCTACTCCAGTTTCTAGCTTTACTTGTACTGTCGGTGACACCACTATCTCCCCATCACCCCAAGTCCGTTGCCTAGGAGTTTCACTCGACTCCAATCTGTCCTTCATACCCCACATCCAAGCGCTCTCTTCATCCTGTCGCAACCACCTACGCAATATCTCCAAAATTTTCTGAGTGCTGAAACTACTAAACAGCTAATCCATTCCCTAGTAATTTCCCGGCTTGACTACTGTAACAACCTACTAACTGGCCTTCCTCTCTCCCGCCTCTCCCCCCTTCAATCCATCCTAAATGCCTCTGCTAGGCTAATCCACCTCTCCCGACGCTCTGTATCCACCACACCCCTCTGTGAGTCCCTTCACTGGCTCCCCATTCACATCAGAATTAAATTAAAAATTCTCACTCTGACCTACAAAGCCCTTACCAATGCAGCCCCCCCATACCTGTCCTCACTCATCAACAAATATACTCCAGCCCGTCCCCTAAGATCCAACAATGATCTATTCCTTGCCTCTTCTACCATCACCTCCTCTCATGCTAGACTACAGGACTTCTCTCGTGCGGCACCAACCCTCTGGACCGCACTTCCTCGAGCTGTCAGACTTTCCCCCAACCTCTCCTCCTTTAAACACTCCCTAAAGACCTTCTTGTTCAGGGAAGCCTATCACCAAATCAGTAACAAATGAATTCCACTTACCTAATAGTTGCCCTCATCTAACTTCACACTAACATCATTCCTACCTTTGCGTCCCCACCTCCTGTTTCTCACCCTCCTACCCATTTAGATTGTAAGTTCCCACGGGAACAGGGCTCCCAATTCCCCCTGTATTTGTTTGTTAAATTTTGTCTGGTGTCTCATATTGTACTGTCCTTTTATCTTTGTTACCCATAAACAGCGCTGCAAAATCTGTTGGCGCTTTATAAATAAAGAATAATAATATAGTGGTGGCGACGTTGGGGGCGGCAGATTAGGGGTTAATAAATATAATGTAGGTGTCGGCGATGTTGGGGGCAGCAGATTAGGGGTTCATAAGTATAATGTAGGTGGCGGTGGTGTCCGGAGCAGCAGATTAGAGGTTAATAATATAAAGCAGGTGTCGGCGATGTCGGTGGCGGTGGATTAGGGGTTAATAAGTGTAAGATTAGGGGTGTTTAGACTCGGGGTTCATGTTAAGGTGTTAGGTGTAGACATAAATGTATTTCTCCATAGGAATCAATGGGGCTGCGTTAGGAGCTGAACGCTGCTTTTTTGCAGGTGTTAGTTTTTTTTTAAGCCGGCTCTGCCCCATTGATTCCTATGGGGAAATGGTGCACGAGCACGTTTTGCCAGCTCACCGCTACCGTAGGCAACGCTGGTATTGAGGTGAGATGTGGAGCTAAATTCTGCTCTACACTCACTTTTTTGCGGCTAACGCCGGGTTTGTAAAGACCCGTAATACCAGCGTTACTGTAGGTGAGCGGTAAGGAAAAACTGTGCGTTAGCACCGCACAGCCTTACCGACAAAAACTCGTAATCTAGCCGTATTTGTTTTGCAGTATATGTCTTAATCCTGGTCTCTGCCACCCATTATTTTTTGTAGTACTTTATATTCATCTCACTGGCAAGTATTAGCAAGGGAGAGCTGAGATAAATAGAAATTAACACCAAAATACAGAAATGTTTATATCTTGGCTCATATCATGGGATAGGCACCTTGTTCTGAGCATAAGTAAAATTGAGGGTATAAGGCTGATGGCTGTCACATGATACAAGGAGCCGGCTAATTGAAGTAAATTTTGAAATTTGTCAGAAAAAAAAAAAAAATCTACTGCTCATTAAAACTTCTGAGTAAGTGCTATTGAGTTGTCTTTTTATTGTGCACTTGTGGATTATGCAATTATACAGTATTTAATGGTCCTTTAAAAAGGGGCAGCAAGCACCTTGTAATTGCAACATTTTCCTTCACTCTTCCATAAGATTAACATATCAGCAGAGTCTGAACTTTATTAGAAAAAAATAAACATCTCACTTGCTGCAATTGTTTTTCAATTGACTAAACTACATCCACCACTTTCCTTATTTGGAGGAGTTGTAACTTTTTATACTTACAGCCATGCGGGTTGGTACTTTTAAAAGTAATTTCAAAAGGGAAATTCCAGACAAGAGATTGTTCAGTAGTTCGGCTTTTGGAACTGATCTGAGATATTCCTTCTTCTACTCCCTAAAAAATACAATAAAAAAATAAGACATTATGACATTAACAAGTGGAACTCGGAACAAAAGCAGCAACTATCATACTATTATATATTCACTTCAAAGAAAACAATTTTATGGTAAACAAAAAAAATGATAAACTATAAATATTAACTAGGTAGGCTCATATGATCATTTCTGAGCCCTTGAAGGTCATTATCTCAGGGCATTTAGATAGTTGTTTGTTTACAGCTAGACAGAGCTAGTTCATGTGTGTCATATGGATAACATTGTGCTCACTCCCATGGAGTTATTTATAAATCAGCACTGTTTGGCTAAAACTAAAGTCTGACAAAAGAACTGAAATAAGGGGGCAGTCTGCAGACGCTTAGATACAAGGTAATCACAGAGGTAAAATGTATATTAAAGGGACACTGAACCCAATTTTTTTTCTTTTGTGATTCAGATAGAGCATGCAATTTTAAGCAACTTTCTAATTTACTCATATTATCAATTTGTCTTTGTTCTCTTGCTATCTTTATTTGAAAAAGAAAGTCCAGACCCTGGACAGCACTTGTTTATTGGTGGATGAATTTATCCACCAATCAGCCAGAACAACCCAGGTTGTTCACCAAAAATGAGCCTGCATCTAAACTTACATTTTTGCTTTTCAAATAAAGATACCAAGAGAATGAAGAACATTTGCTAATAGGAGTAAATTAAAAAGTTGCTTAAAATTGCATGCTCTATTTGAATCACAAAAGAAAAAAATTGGGTTCAGTGTCCCTTTAATATAACCATGTTGGTTGTGCAAAACTGGGGAATGAGTAATAAAGGTATTATCTATCTTTTTAAATATTAACAATTCTAGAGTACACTGTCCCTTTAAGTATAACCTATTGTTTTGTGTGTGTTTTTTTCTAAATTACAACTAAACAGACTATTTTATACCCCTTTAATAATCTCGCCAGATCAAAAAGCTTTAGATTATCAGGACTTTTATCTTATAGTCAATGCAGCAAACAGGAATATTGTAGCTAATTCTGAAATGCACATAATTGAATTTCATTTTAAAACGGAACCAGTTTTTTTTAAAACACTTTTATTAGCTAAACTTATCTTGTAACAGCTATCCTAGTGTCAGTATCTATTGTGCACAGGGTATAGCAGCATATGTACATATGCTCTGTGTACCTGCATTCAGACACGGTGTTGAGATGACACTGCTGACACTAAAAGCAGCACAATGTTTGAATGCATGTGCGCAGGCATATGAAGGTATGCTCTGTTTGCTACATGCAGTAAAAGTAGGAAACCTCTTGTGTGAAGGAAGGAATTCTTCTCTGGGAGGGGTCACACTCAACTCAAAGAGTCAGGTTATCCCTTTGGTAGTGATCGCCTAACCCAATTCAGTGCAAAACACAATTTATGCTTACCTGATAAATTTATTTCTCTTGTGGTGTATCCAGTCCACGGATCATCCATTACTTGTGGGATATTCTCATTCCCAACAGGAAGTTGCAAGAGGACACCCACAGCAGAGCTGTTATATAGCTCCTCCCCTAACTGCCATATCCAGTCATTCAACCGAAAACAAGCAGAGAAAGGAGAAACCATAGGGTGCAGTGGTGACTGTAGTTTAAATTTAAAAATGACCTGCCTTAAAATGACAGGGCGGGCCGTGGACTGGATACACCACAAGAGAAATAAATTTATCAGGTAAGCATAAATTGTGTTTTCTCTTGTAAAGTGTATCCAGTCCACGGATCATCCATTACTTGTGGGATACCAATACCAAAGCTAAAGTACACGGATGAAGGGAGGGACAAGGCAGGTACTTAAACGGAAGGTTCCACTGCCTGTAAGACCTTTCTCCCAAAAATAGCCTCCGAAGAAGCAAAAGTATCAAATTTGTAGAACTTTTAAAGGCCCAAGTGGAAGCCACAGCTCTAGTGGAATGAGCTGTAAACCTTTCAGGAGGCTGCTGTCCAGCAGTCTCATAGGCTAAGCGGATTATGCTTCTTAGCCAAAAAGAAAGAGAGGTTGCCGAAGCCTTTTGACCTCTCCTCTGTCCAGAGTAGACAACAAACAAAGCAGATGTTTGACGAAAATCTTTAGTAGCTTGTAAGTAAAACTTTAAAGCACGGACCACGTCCAGATTGTGTAATAGACGTTCCTTCTTCGAAGAAGGATTAGGACACAAGGATGGAACAACAATCTCTTGATTGATATTCTTGTTAGATACCACCTTAGGTAAAAACCCAGGTTTTGTACGCAGGACTACCTTATCCGTATGAAAAATCAGATAAGGAGAATCACATTGTAAGGTAGATAACTCGGAGACTCTACGAGCCGAGGAAATAGCTACCAAAAAAAGAACTTTCCAAGATAAAAGTTTGATAACTATGGAATGAAGAGGTTCAAACGGAACTCCTTGAAGAACCTTAAGAACCAAATTTAAGCTCCATGGTGGAGCAACAGGTTTAAACACAGGCTTGGTTCTAACTAAAGCCTGACAAAATGCCTGAACGTCTGGAACATCTGCCAGACGCTTGTGCAAAAGAATAGACAGAGCAGAAATCTGTCCCTTTAAGGAACTAGCTGACAATCCTTTTTCCAAACCTTCTTGGAGAAAAGATAATATCCTGGGAATTCTGACCTTACTCCATGAATAACCCTTGGATTCACACCAATAAAGATATTTACGCCATATCTTATGGTAAATTTTCCTGGCGACAGGCTTTCGTGCCTGTATTAAGGTATCAATGACTGACTCGGAGAAGCCACGCTTTGATAAAATCAAGCGTTCAATCTCCAGGTAGTCAGTCTCAGAGAAATTAGATTTGGACGGTTGAAAGGACCCTGAAGTAGAAGGTCCTGTCTCAGAGGCAGAGACCATGGTGGAAAGGATGACATGTCCACTAGATCTGCATACCAGGTCCTGCGTGGCCACACAGGTGCTATCAGAATCACTGATGCTCTCTCCTGCTTGATCTTGGCAATCAGTCGAGGGAGCAGAGGAAACGGTGGAAACACATAAGCCAGGTTGAAAGACCAGGGCGCTGCTAGAGCATTTATCAGTGTCGCCTTGGGATCCCTGGACCTGGATCCGTAACACGGAAGCTTGGCGTTCTGGCGAGACGCCATGAGATCCAGTTCTGGTTTGCCCCAATGATGAATCAATTGTGCAAACACCTCCGGATGGAGTTCCCACTCCCCCGGATGAAAAGTCAGACGACTTAGAAAATCCACCTCCCAGTTCTCTACACCTGGGATATGGATAGCTGATAGGTGGCAAGAGTGAATCTCTGCCCAGCGAATTATTTTTGAAACTTCTAACATCGCTAGGGAACTTCTTGTTCCCCCTTGATGGTTGATGTAAGCCACAGTCGTGATGTTGTCCGACTGAAATCTGATGTACCTCAGAGTTGCTAACTGAGGCCAAGCCTGAAGAGCATTGAATATCGCTCTTAGTTCAAGAATATTTATTGGAAGGAGAGTCTCCTCCTGAGTCCACGATCCCTGAGCCTTCAGGGAGTTCCAGACTGCACCCCAACCTAGAAGGCTGGCATCTGTTGTTACAATTGTCCAATCTGACCTGCGAAAGGTCATACCTTTGGACAGATGGACCCGAGATAGCCACCAGAGAAGAGAATCCCTGGTCTCTTGGTCCAGATTCAGTTGAGGGGACAAATCTGTGTAATCCCTGTTCCACTGACTGAGCATGCATAGTTGCAGCAGTCTGAGATGTAAGCGTGCAAACGGCACTATGTCCATTGCCGCTACCATTAAGCCGATTACTTCCATACACTGAGCCCCCGAAGGGCGCGGAATGGAATGAAGAACACGGCAGGAATTTAGAAGCTTTGATAACCTGGACTCCGTCAGGTAAATTTTCATTTCTACAGAATCTATCAGAGTCCCTAGGAAGGAAACTCTTGTGAGTGGGGATAGAGAACTCTTTTCCTCGTTCACTTTCCACCCATGCGACCTCAGAAATGCCAGTACTACGTCCGTATGAGACTTGGCAATTTGGAAGTTTGACTCCTGTATCAGGATGTCGTCTAAATAAGGGGCCACTGCTATGCCCCGCGGCCTTAGGACCGCCAGAAGCGACCCTAGAACCTTCGTAAAGATTCTTGGGGCTGTAGCTAATCCAAAGGGAAGAGCTACAAACTGGTAATGCCTGTCTAGAAAGGCAAACCTGAGAAATCGATGATGATCTTTGTGTATCGGAATGTGAAGATAAGCATCCTTTAGATCCACTGTAGTCATATATTGACCCTCCTGGATCATAGGTAGGATGGTACGAATAGTTTCCATCTTGAATGATGGAACTTTGAGGAATTTGTTTAAGATCTTTAGATCCAAAATTGGTCTGAAGGTTCCCTCTTTTTTGGGAACCACAAACAGATTTGAGTAAAAACCCTGTCCCTGTTCCTCCTTTGGAACTGGATGGATCACTCCCATAACTAGGAGGTCTCGTACACAGTGTAAGAATGCCTCTCTCTTTATCTGGTTTGCAGATAATTGTGAAAGGTGAAATCTCCCTTTTGGGGGGGAAGCTTTGAAGTCCAGAAGATATCCCTGAGATATAATTTCCAACGCCCAGGGATCCTGGACATCTCTTGCCCACGCCTGGGCGAAGAGTGAAAGTCTGCCCCCTACTAGATCCGTTACCGGATAGGGGGCCGTTCCTTCATGCTGTCTTAGAGGCAGCAGCAGGCTTTTTGTCCTGCTTACCTTTGTTCCAGGTCTGGTTTGGTCTCCAGACCGTCTTGGACTGAGCAGCAGTTCCCTCTTGTTTTGCATTAGAGGAAGTTGATGCCGCACCTGCCTTGAAGTTTCGAAAGGCACGAAAATTAGACTGTTTGGCCCTTGATTTGGACCTGTCCTGAGGAAGGGCATGACCTTTTCCTCCAGTGATATCAGCAATAATCTCCTTCAAACCAGGCCCGAATAGGGTCTGCCCCTTGAAGGGAATGTTAAAGGGCCATAATACCCAAATGTTTAAACACTTGAAAGTGATGCAGCATAGCTGTAAAAAGCTGACTAGAAAATATCTCCTGAACATCTCTATGTAAAAAAGAAAGATATTTTACCTCAAAAGTTCCTCAGTAGCCACCTCCCATTGTAAAGGATTTCTAAGCAGCATTTTAGTGTGTCTGTCCCGGGACATCTTAGGGGCTGAGCATCGTGCACTCTCATATTATTTCACCAATCAGGTAAAGGAAGCTTACTATGAAATCTCATGAGAGTTAAGTCAAATCTCATGAGATCACAGTAAGAGTTCATGACCTCAGCACTGATGATGCTGATTGGCTGCTGTTCATTTCTTCATTTTTTTTTTTTTTACCTGCAGCTGGGAGCAGCTGAGTATAACTTTTTGCACAGAACTTACTCTGCTGAGCTGAGGAGATTGTGAGGTAAAATATCTTCCTTTTTTACATAGTGATGCTCAGGTGATAATTTCCTGTCAGCTTTTTACAGTTATACTGCATCAGTTTCAAGTGATTTAGCATATGAGTATTATGTCCCTTTAAGCAGCTTAGATTTTGAAGTCACGTCAGCTGACCATGATTTAAGCCATAGCGCCCTGCGAGCCTGTATAGCAAAACCAGAATTCTTAGCCGTTAGTTTAGTCAAATGAACAATGGCATCAGAAACAAAGGAATTGGCTAGCTTAAGTGCTCTAAGCTTGCCAAGTATGTCATCCAATGGAGTCGCTACCTGTAAAGCCTCTTCCAGAGACTCAAACCAGAACGCCGCAGCAGCAGTGACAGGAGCAATGCATGCAAGGGGCTGTAGGATAAAACCTTGTTGAATAAACATTTTCTTAAGGTAACCTTCTAATTTTTTATCCATTGGATCTAAAAAAGCACAACTGTCCTCGACAGGGATAGTAGTACGCTTTGCTAGAGTAGAAACTGCTCCCTCCACCTAAGGGACTGTCTGCCATAAGTCCCGTGTGGTGGCGTCTATAGGAAACATTTTTCTAAAAATAGGAGGGGGAGAGAACGGCACACCTGGTCTATCCCATTCCTTATTAATAATTTCTGTAAACCTTTTAGGTATTGGAAAAACATCAGTACACACCGGCACTGCATAGTATTTATCCAGTCTACACAATTTCTCTGGCACTGCAATTGTATCACAGTCATTCAGAGCAGCTTACACCTCCCTGAGTAACACGCGAAGGTGTTCAAGCTTAAATTTAAATGTAGAAATATCAGAGTCAGGTATCTTTCCTGAGTCAGAAACATCACCCACAGACTGAAGCTCTCCTTCCTCAGCTTCTGCATATTGTGAGGCAGTATCAGACATGGTTCTTAAAGCGTCAGTATGCTCTGCATTTCGTCTAACCCCAGAGCTATCTCGCTTACCTCTAAATTCAGGTAGTCTGGCTAATACCGCTGACAGTGTATTATCCATGACTGCCGCCATGTCTTGTAAAGTAAACGCTGTGGGAGCCCTAGATGTACTTGGCGCCATTTGAGCGTGAGTCCCTTGAGCAGGAGTCAAAGGATCTGACACGTGGGGAGAGTTAGTCGGCATAACTTCCCCCTCGTCAGATTCCTCTGGTGATAAATTTTTTAAAGACATAGGCCTAGATTTAGAGTTCGGCGGTAAAAGGGCTGTTAACGCTCCGCGGGCTTTTTTCTGGCCGCACCATAAATTTAACTCTGGTATCGAGAGTTAAAACAAATGCTGCGTTAGGCTCCAAAAAAGGAGCGTAGGGCATTTTTACCGCAAATGCAACTCTCGATACCAGAGTTGCTTACGGACGCGGCCAGCCTCAAAAACGTGCTCGTGCACGATTCTCCCATAGGAAACAATGGGACTGTTTGAGCTGAAAAAAAACCTAACACCTGCAAAAAAGCAGCGTTCAGCTCCTAACGCAGCCCCATTGTTTCCTATGGGGAAACACTTCCTACGTCTGCACCTAACACCCTAACATGAACCCCAAGTCTAAACACCCCTAACCTTACACTTATTAACCCCTAATCTTCCGCCCCCGCTATCGCTGACCCCTGCATTACAGTTTTAACCCCTAATCTTCCGCTCCGTAAACCGCCGCAACCTACGTTATCCCTATGTACCCCTAATCTGCTGCCCTAACATCGCCGACCCCTATGTTATATTTATTAACCCCTAATCTGCCCCCCACAACGTCGCCGACACCTGCCTACACTTATTAACCCCTAATCTGCCGAGCGGACCTGAGCGCTACTATAATAAAGTTATTAACCCCTAATCCGTCTCACTAACCCTATCATAAATAGTATTAACCCCTAATCTGCCCTCCCTAACATCGCCGACACCTACCTTCAATTATTAACCCCTAATCTTCCGATCGGAGCTCACCGCTATTCTAATAAATGTATTAACCCCTAAAGCTAAGTCTAACCCTAACACTAACACCCCCCTAACTTAAATATAATTTTAATCTAACGAAATAAATTAACTCTTATTAAATAAATTAATCCTATTTAAAGCTAAATACTTACCTGTAAAATAAATCCTAATATAGCTACAATATAAATTATAATTATATTATAGCTATTTTAGGATTAATATTTATTTTACAGGCAACTTGGTATTTATTTTAACTAGGTACAATAGCTATTAAATAGTTAAGAACTATTTAATAGTTACCTAGTTAAAATAATAACAAAATTACCTGTAAAATAAATCCTAACCTAAGATATAATTAAACCTAACACTACCCTATCAATAAAATAATTAAATAAACTACCTACAATTACCTACAATTAACCTAACACTACACTATCAATAAATTAAATAAACACAATTGCTACAAATAAATACAATTAAATAAACTAGCTAAAGTACAAAAAATAAAAAAGAACTAAGTTACAGAAAATAAAAAAATATTTACAAACATAAGAAAAATATTACAACAATTTTAAACTAATTACACCTACTCTAAGCCCCCTAATAAAATAACAAAGCCCCCCAAAATAATAAATTCCCTACCCTATTCTAAATTTAAAAAGTTACAAGCTCTTTTACCTTACCAGCCCTGAACAGGGCCCTTTGCGGGGCATGCCCCAAGAAGTTCAGCTCTTTTGCCTGTAAAAGAAAACATACAATACCCCCCCCCCAACATTACAACCCACCACCCACATACCCCTAATCTAACCCAAACCCCCCTTAAATAAACCTAACACTAAGCCCCTGATGATCTTCCTACCTTGTCTTCACCATGCCAGGTTCACCGATCCGTCCTGGCTCCAAGATCTTCATCCAACCCAAGCGGGGGCTAGACATCCACTGAAGAAGTCCAGAAGAGGGTCCAAAGTCTTCCTCCTATCCGGCAAGAAGAGGACATCCGGACCGGCAAACATCTTCTCCAAGCGGCATCTTCGATCTTCTTCCATCCGGTGCGGAGCGGGTCCATCTTGAAGCAGGCGACGCGGATCCATCCTCTTCTTCCGATGTCTCCCGACGAATGACGGTTCCTTTAAGGGACGTCATCCAAGATGGCGTCCCTCGAATTCCGATTGGCTGATAGGATTCTATCAGCCAATCGGAATTAAGGTAGGAATTTTCTGATTGGCTGATGGAATCAGCCAATCAGAATCTAGTTCAATCCGATTGGCCGATCCAATCAGCCAATCAGATTGAGCTCGCATTCTATTGGCTGATCGGAACAGCCAATAGAATGCGAGCTCAATCTGATTGGCTGATTGGATCAGCCAATCGGATTGAACTTGATTCTGATTGGCTGATTCCATCAGCCAATCAGAAAATTCCTACCTTAATTCCGATTGGCTGATAGAATCCTATCAGCCAATCGGAATTCGAGGGACGCCATCTTGGATGACGTCCCTTAAAGGAACCGTCATTCGTCGGGAGACATCGGAAGAAGAGGATGGATCCGCGTCGCCTGCTTCAAGATGGACCCGCTCCGCACCGGATGGAAGAAGATCGAAGATGCCGCTTGGAGAAGATGTTTGCCGGTCCGGATGTCCTCTTCTTGCCGGATAGGAGGAAGACTTTGGACCCTCTTCTGGACTTCTTCAGTGGATGTCTAGCCCCCGCTTGGGTTGGATGAAGATCTTGGAGCCAGGACGGATCGGTGAACCTGGCATGGTGAAGACAAGGTAGGAAGATCATCAGGGGCTTAGTGTTAGGTTTATTTAAGGGGGGTTTGGGTTAGATTAGGGGTATGTGGGTGGTGGGTTGTAATGTTGGGGGGGGGGTATTGTATGTTTTCTTTTACAGGCAAAAGAGCTGAACTTCTTGGGGCATGCCCCGCAAAGGGCCCTGTTCAGGGCTGGTAAGGTAAAAGAGCTTGTAACTTTTTAAATTTAGAATAGGGTAGGGAATTTATTATTTTGGGGGGCTTTGTTATTTTATTAGGGGGCTTAGAGTAGGTGTAATTAGTTTAAAATTGTTGTAATATTTTTCTTATGTTTGTAAATATTTTTTTATTTTCTGTAACTTAGTTCTTTTTTATTTTTTGTACTTTAGCTAGTTTATTTAATTGTATTTATTTGTAGCAATTGTGTTTATTTAATTTATTGATAGTGTAGTGTTAGGTTAATTGTAGGTAATTGTAGGTAGTTTATTTAATTATTTTATTGATAGGGTAGTGTTAGGTTTAATTATATCTTAGGTTAGGATTTATTTTACAGGTAATTTTGTTATTATTTTAACTAGGTAACTATTAAATAGTTCTTAACTATTTAATAGCTATTGTACCTAGTTAAAATAAATACCAAGTTGCCTGTAAAATAAATATTAATCCTAAAATAGCTATAATATAATTATAATTTATATTGTAGCTATATTAGGATTTATTTTACAGGTAAGTATTTAGCTTTAAATAGGATTAATTTATTTAATAAGAGTTAATTTATTTCGTTAGATTAAAATTATATTTAAGTTAGGGGGGTGTTAGTGTTAGGGTTAGACTTAGCTTTAGGGGTTAATACATTTATTAGAATAGCGGTGAGCTCCGATCGGAAGATTAGGGGTTAATAATTGAAGGTAGGTGTCGGCGATGTTAGGGAGGGCAGATTAGGGGTTAATACTATTTATGATAGGGTTAGTGAGGCGGGTTAGGGGTTAATAACTTTATTATAGTAGCGCTCAGGTCCGCTCGGCAGATTAGGGGTTAATAAGTGTAGGCAGGTGTCGGCGACGTTGAGGGGGGCAGATTAGGGGATAATAAATATAATATAGGGGTCGGCGGTGTTAGGGGTAGCAGATTAGGGGTACAAAGGGATAACGTAGGTGGCGGCGCTTTGCGGTCGGAAGATTAGGGGTTAATTATTTTAAGTAGCTGGCGGCGATGTTGTGGGGGGCAGATTAGGGGTTAATAAATGTAATATAGGGGTCGGCGGGGTTAGGGGCAGCAGATTAGGGGTACATAAGTATAACGTAGGTGGCGGTCGGCAGATTAGGCGTTAAAATTTTTAATCGAGTTGCGGCGATGTGGGGGGACCTCGGTTTAGGGGTACATAGGTAGTTTATAGGTGTTAGTGTACTTTAGGGTACAGTAGTTAAGAGCTTTATAAACCGGCGTTAGCCAGAAAGCTCTTAACTCCTGCTATTTTCAGGCGGCTGGAATCTTGTCGTTAGAGCTCTAACGCTCACTGCAGAAACGACTCTAAATACCAGCGTTAGAAAGATCCCATTGAAAAGATAGGCTACGCAAATGGCGTAGGGGGATCTGCGGTATAGAAAAGTCGCGGCTGTAAAGTGAGCGTTAGACCCTTTAATCACTGACTCCAAATACCAGCGGGCGGCCAAAACCAGCGTTAGGAGCATCTAACGCTGGTTTTGACGGCTACCGCCGAACTCTAAATCTAGGCCATAATATGATCTTTATTGCTTAAAGTGAAATCAGTACATTTGGTACACATTCTAAGAGGGGGTTCCACCATGGCTTTTAAACATAATGAACAAGGAGTTTCCTCTATGTCAGAAATGTTTATACAGACTAGCAATGAGACTAGCAAGCTTGGAAAACACTTTGAATCAAGTTAACAAGCAAATATAATAAACGGTACTGTGCCTTTAAGAGAAACAAATTTTGTCAAAATTTGAAAAACAGTGAAAAAAGGCAGTAAATCAAACGAAATTTTTACAGTGTATGTAATAAGTTAACAGAGCATTGCACCCACTTGCAAATGGATGATTAACCCTTTAGTTAAAAAAACGGATCAAAAAAACTATATAGACGTTTTTTAACAGTCACAACAAACTGCCACAGCCCAACAGTGGAAAGCCTCAGGAAACTGTTTCTAGGCAAAATTTAAGCCAGCCATGTGGAAAAAACTAGGCCCCAATAAAGTTTTATCACCAAAGCATATATAAAAACTATTAAACATGCCAGCAAACGTTTTATATTGCAATTTTAAAAGGGTATTACCCCTGAGAGTAAGCATGATACCAGTCGCTATTAAATCACTGTATTCAGGCTTAACTTACATTAATCCGGTATCAGCAGCATTTTCTAGCATTTCCATTTCTAGAAAAAATTGTAACTGCACATACCTCATAGCAGAGTAAGCTGCATGCCATTCTCCCGCTGAAGTTACCTCTCTCCTCAGACATATGTGAGAACAGCAATGGATCTTAGTTACAACCTGCTAAGATCATAGAAACCTCAGGCAGATTCTTCTTCTATTTACTGCCTGGGATAAAATAGCACAACTCCGGTACTATTTAAAAATAACAAACTTTTGATTGAAGAAAATAAACTAGCTATATTTAACCACTCTCTCTTACTACCTCCATGCTTGTTGAGAGTTGCAAGAGAATGAATGGGTATGGCAGTTAGGGGAGGAGCTATATAACAGCTCTGCTGTGGGTGTCCTCTTGCAACTTCCTGTTGGGAATGAAAATATCCCACAAGTAATGGATGATCCGTGGACTGGATACACCTTACAAGAGAAATACATTTTTCAGAACCCCTATCCCTGCCGAACGAATACAGAGGGGTATGAAACCCAAATATGTAAAGAGGAGAGCCCTCCTCTTTCAAATGAGGCTTCTTAGTCCCTTGACATTTATAGGTGATGTCCATAAAAATGACAAACATCTATCTAATGTATCTATTATATGTGGTGCCTCTATCTACTAAAGACAGCATACAACACACATACACAATAACTCTCACATGAAAGATGGGATTATCCACTTTCAAATGAGGGGTCACATGCCCCTTTAGGTAGCAGATGATTACAACAGAAATTTCAATTACCTATTAGGTAACTTATATAGGGTTCCTTAAACTGACCCATCTGCATATGGTACAATATCGGGGGTTAGGCAAAGATGAGGCCCGATATTTAAAAAGCAACAATCCTACTCTTTGAAATCAGTGGCTCTGTGTCCGTTCAGCTGCCAAATGATTGCCATAACAATGACAGATACCTCACAGCATTGATTCCATTTTAGGGGATTTGGCAATTTTTAAGAGTACTTTGTTAACCCCTCACCATAGCAAAATATCAGAAGACCCCTGGTTTCAAACAGTGAGGGTGTGCCACAATTCAAACTAGAAAATCTGTTACCCACGCCCTCGTCAGTAGTCGACTGGACTACGGCAATGCACTCTACGCCGGGTCCACCATCAAGCTCCAGAAACGACTCCAGAACACCTCGGCCAGACTTATCCTCGACATCCCTCACCAAAACCACATCACCGAACACCTAAGGAACCTACACTGGCTCCCCGTCAACAAGAGAATAACCATCAAGCTCCTAACCCATGCATTCAAGGCCCTCCACAACTTCGGTCCTGAATACATCAACCACCGTGTCA